>NC_029775.3:58462848-58464449 GCF_000817695.3 Arachis duranensis | reverse complement strand
ATGGGTTTTCGTTGTCTTCTTTATGTGATTTTTGCTTGCTGTTGTATTCTTCTTTGTAGGTAAGAATTTTATGTCTCGAAAGGTTCTTCAAGCGATGTCGACTAAGATTCCATGTGGTCTTGGCTGGGTAGACCCTCTTCCTCTAAGAGTCCCTTCTGTGGTAGATTCTGAGTATTTAGCTAGGTTCCGTAGGCACTGTAGCATATGTGAAAATAGAAAGGCTGAGAGGGATTATGAACTAGTAGCCCTGGATTCCGAGGAGAGAGCGTGCTTCCCGCCCTTAGATAGTTCCGGGAAGCTCTTCTTTTATGCCTATGATTGTTTTTTCTCTAAGCTGAGTGTCCGACTTCCCTTTACCGATCTGGAGTCCGAGGTGTTATGGTCTTGTAATCTTGCTCCTACGCAGCTCCATCCAAATTCTTGGGCGTTTTTAAAGCTGTTTCAACTTTTGTGTCAGTTTTTCGGCGTTTCTCCCTCTATTTCTCTTTTTTCCTACTTGTTTGTGTTGACGAAGCCGGGTTCGGGTGGAGGGAAGGTATCTTGGGTCTCTTTTAGGGCTAACCAGGGGAGGAAGTTTTGCACCCTGTATGATGAGTCCTTTTTAGGGCTAACCAGGGAAGGAAGTTTTGTACCCTGTATGATGAGTCCTTTCATGATTTTAAGAACTTTTATTTCAAGGTCTGGGCTACTGGAGACGTCCAACCTTTCTTTCTAGATGAGAGTGGGGAGCCTTCTTTTCCTCTTTGTTGGCAGGAGAATGTAGTGTCTGCTAAGTATACCTTTGAGAGTCTAGATGAGGTGGAGCAGGCTTTTGTGGGTGTGGTGAGCAGTTTATGGGGTCGGGCACCTCACTTGGACACGAAGAAAATGTTGGGAGATCCAAGCCTTCTCCGTTCCGAGTTAGGTAGTTCCCGACCTCTCCGAGATTCATCTTTTTTAGTATTTTGGTTTTGCTTGTTTTGGTGGAATTTCTGTTGTGGTGATCCCTTGTTTTGGTGGAATTTCTGTTGTGGTAATCCTTTTTCTTTTATTTCTGCAGAGATGTCTTCTCAGGCGGATTCCATGAAGTTCCTTCGTCGGACAAAGAAGTCTGTGGTTGCTCGAAATATCGAGGCTGGGGAGGCTTCTGCCCGATCTTCTCCGAAGAAGACTACTGTGGGTGTCACTACTCGGTCGAAGACTATTCCGACTCCCCAGTTCCGACCTATAAGTCAAGATCCTCCGACCTCTGGGCCTGCTACCTCTTCTCATCCTCCGTCCTCGGGTCCTCCTCCCAAGAAGCAGAAGACCTCTCAAGAGCTTGCGGGTTTTAACGATAAGGATTTCAATGCTCTTGGTTGGATTGAACAGCATATCCTCCCTCAGACTTTCATTTCTACTGACGATGTGTCTATGGAGCACCATTTTCAGTATATGGCGCGGAGCTGTGTCCGGATGGCCAGTCTTCATGCTGCTATTGCCCGGGAGTTCAAGAAATCCCCCTTGGTGCGACCAGTTCCCGACTTGAGAAAGCTCAGTCTGAGTTCGAGAGGATTAGTGAACTGAAGGCTGCTAGGATTACTGAGCTGGAGGCCTCTTTGGAGAAAGAGAAAGCTAAAGCT
>NC_029775.3:58460760-58461886 GCF_000817695.3 Arachis duranensis | reverse complement strand
GGATTTGTTTCATCATGAGGAAGAAGAAAATAAAATAGAAAAATTTGATTAGTATTAAAAAAGAAAGAATATTTACAGAGTGTTTACCCTTGACTAGGTCGGGTGCCTTTACTTGACCGGGTGTCTCATTAAAAAACCCTGGTAGGGAAAAAGAGTACACCTCGGGTTAAATTTTTCTAGCTGTAGTACCGTCTTAGATTACAGGCGTGCCAGGCCCTGGGCAGCTCATTGCCTTCTATGTCGGATACTTTGTAATAGCCTGTTCCTAAGACTTCTGTTACCTTGTAGGGTCCTTTCCAATTTGCAGCTAGCTTTCCTTCTCCCGACTTTTGTGTTCCGATGTCATTTCGGATTAGAATCAGGTCGTGAATGGAGAAGCTTCGCTTTATTACTTTCTGATTGTATCTGAGGGCCGATCGCCGTTTTAAGGCTTCTTCTCGGATCTGGGCTCTTTCTCGGACCTCGGGGAGGAGGTCGAGTTCTTCCTTTTGTGCCTGCGGGTTATCTTCTTCGTTGTAGAAGATGACTCTGGGTGACCTTTCATCTATTTCGATAGGAATCATTGCCTCCGTCCCGTAAGCTAGTCGGAATGGCGATTCTCCCGTTGTAGAGTGTGGGGTTGTCCGATATGCCCATAGTACCTGGGGGAGCTCCTCGGCCCATGCCCCTTTGGCCTCTTGGAGTCTTCGTTTTAACCCGGCCAAGATAACTTTATTTGCGGCCTCTGCTTGTCCATTGGCTTGTGGGTGCTCGACTGAGGTGAATTGCTGTTTGATTTTTAGTTCGGCCACCAAGTTTTGAAAACTTGTGTCCGTGAACTGTGTCCCATTGTCTGTTGTGATGGAGTAGGGGACTCCGAACCTTGTGACAATGTTTTTGTATAGGAATTTGCGGCTTTTCTGAGCCGTAATGGTGGCTAAGGGTTCAGCTTCGATCCACTTTGTGAAGTAGTCGACCCCCACTATGAGGTATTTGACTTGCCCCGGTCCTTGGAGGAACGGGCCGAGTAGGTCGAGTCCCCATTTTGCGAAGGGCCATGGTGCGGTGACGCTGATAAGGTCTTCAGGTGGTGCTTTGTGAAAATTGGCGTCTTTTTGGCAGGGGGGGCATATTTTCACAAACTCCG
>NC_029775.3:58457939-58460655 GCF_000817695.3 Arachis duranensis | reverse complement strand
CTCCGAGATGGTTCCCACACATGCCTCCGTGGACTTCTTCGAGGACGCCCTTTGTTTCTGAGGTCGGGACGCACCTAAGGAGGGGGTTTGAGAATCCTCTTCTGTATAGTACGTCGTGAATTAGTGTATAATTATGTGCGTCTTTCGCGAGTCTTTTAGCTTCCTTTCTTTCGGCGGGAAGAGTTCCCGACTTCAGGTAGTTGAGTATGGGGGTCATCCATCCTTGCTGTTGGTTGGATATGTTTAGCGTTTCTTCCTCTCTTAGCACGGAGGGGGATTGTAAGGTTTCCTGGAGGAGGCTTCTGTTGTTGCCTCCGGGCTTGGTGCTGGCGAGCTTTGAGAGGGCGTCTGCCCGGGCATTTTGTTCCCGAGGTATGTGCTGAATCTGTATCTCTGAAAAGTGGCGTAGTTGTGCCTGTGTTTGGTCCAGGTATTTTTTCATGGTGGGGTCTTTGGCTTGGTAGCTTCCGTTTACTTGTGATGTGACGACCTGGGAGTCGCTGAAGATCGTGATTTTCTGGGCTCCGACCTCTTCGGCTAGCTTTAGGCCGGCTAGTAGGGCCTCGTATTCGGCTTGGTTGTTCGAAGCCTGGAACTCGAATTTTAGGGATAGTTCTATCCGCGTTCCTTGGTCGCTTTCGAGTATAACCCCGGCTCCGCTTCCTGTTTTGTTTGAGGACCCGTCGACATACAGGTTCCAAGAGAGTGGGGTTCCAGGGGTCTCAGTGTATTCTGCGATGAAGTCGGCTAGATACTGAGATTTTATGGCAGTCCGGGTTTCATAGTGGAGGTCAAACTCGGATAGTTCCACCGCCCATTGCAGTATTCGTCCTGCCAGGTCTGTTTTTTGGAGGATGTGTCTCATGGGTTGGTTTGTCCGGACTTTGATGGTGTGGGCTTGAAAGTAGGGACGGAGCCTCCGGGCTATGAACACTAGGGCGTAGGCGAACTTTTCTATCTTCTGATAGTTTAATTTGGCCCCTTGTAGTGCCTTGCTTACAAAGTATATGGGGTGTTGTCCTTGGTCATTTTCTCATATTAACGCTGAAGCGACCGCTCGATTTCCAACCGAGAGGTATAGTACGAGTTCTTCTCCCTTTAAAGGTCGGGTTAGGATTGGTGGCTGCCCGAGGAATTCCTTGAATTCTTGAAAGGCTTTTTCGCACTCCGGGGTCCATGAGAAGGGTTTCCCTTTCTTTAGGAGTGAGTAGAGAGGTAGTGACTTTATTGCTGATCCTGCCAAGAATCTTGATAGGGCGGCTAGCCTTCCATTCAGTTGTTGTACTTCTTTGACACACGTCGGGCTCTTTATATTGAGTATCGCTTGGCATTTGTCTGGGTTTGCTTCGATGCCCCTTTGAGTCAACATGAAGCCTAAGAATTTTCCGGCTTCTGCGGCGAAGGTGCATTTTGTCGGGTTAAGTCTCATGTTGTGTTTTCTGAGGGTGCCGAAGACACTGGTGAGGTCGGTTAGCAAGTTTCTGTCTTCTTGTGTCTTTACCAGCACGTCGTCGACGTACACCTCCAGTTGTAGTCCGATGTGCTCTGAGAACACTTTGTTCATTAGTCTCTGGTAGGTTGCCCCTGCGTTCTTCAGCCCGAAGGGCATTACTATGTAGCAGTAGTTTGCCCTTGGGGTTATGAATGAGGTCTTTTCTTGGTCGGGTCCGTACATCGGGATTTGATTGTATCCCGAGTATGCGTCCATGAAGGAGAGATATCTATAGCCTGAGGCTGCGTCTACTAAGGCGTCGATGTTTGGTAGTGGATATGGGTCTTTGGGGCAGGCTTTGTTGAGATCCGTGTAATCGACGCACATCCTCTATTTTCCATTGGGCTTTTTCACCAGGACCACGTTTGCGAGCCATAGGGGGTATTTTACTTCCCTAATGAACCCTGCATCTAGCAGTGCTTGTACTTGTTCTTCTATTGCTTGCATGCGCTCGGGTCCGAGCTTTCGGCATCTTTGTTGGACAGGTCGGGATCCCGGGTAAACTGATAGCTTATGGCACATCAGGTCGGGGCTTATGCCTGGCATGTCAGAGGCTTTCCAGGCGAAGAGGTCGGAATTCTCCTTTAAGAGGGTTATGAGTTTCTCTTTTAGGTTTTCTTTTAAGAGGGTTATGAGTTCCTCTTTTAGGCCCGCTTCGAGGTTTGCTCCTACGTTTGTTACTTTTTCAGATGTGTTCCCGATCTGGACTCTTTCGGTTTCTCCCTCCGGTTGTGGCCGAAGATCTTCTCGGGCTTGAACTCGCCCGAGTTCTATTGTGTTGACCTCTTTTCCTTTTAAGCTCAGGCTTTCGTTGTAGCATCGCCGTGCCAGTTTTTGGTCGCCTTTCAGGGTAGCAATTCCTTTTGCGGTAGGGAACTTCATACAGAGGTGTGGGGTCGAGACTATAGCTGCCAGTCTGTTTAGGGTTGGTCACCCAATGAGGGCATTGTATGCTGAAGTGACGTCGACTATAATGTAGTCGATGTTTAATGTTTTAGATTGCTCGCCTCTTCCAAAGGTAGTATGTAGCGAGATGTATCCTAAGGGATGGATCGGGGTGTCCCCTAGTCCAAATAAGTCGGTGGGATAGGCCTTTAGCTCTTTTTCTTCAAGCCCGAGTTTGTCGAAGGCCGTTTTGAACAGGATATCTGCAGAGCTTCCCTGGTCAATCAGGGTTCGATGTAAGTTGGCGTTTGCCAGGATAATGGTGATTACCATTGGATC
>NC_029775.3:58405885-58457510 GCF_000817695.3 Arachis duranensis | reverse complement strand
TGGCATACTTCTCTGTAGATGTCTACCAAGGAGACTCGGAGGGGGGTGTAACTGTGGTACTTCCGTGGCTTGTCCGAGTTGGGTTCTTCTTTCTTCTTCTGTTCCCGATCTCAATCTCGGAGTGGGTAGGTTGATTCCTTCTTAGAAGAGTCTCTTAGCTGGGAGGTTTCCTCCATGTTGATATATTTTTCTGCCCGCTCCTGCACCTCGTATAAGGAGGTCGGGTATCGTTTGGATAGGGATTGGCTAAACGGTCCCTCTTTTAGGCCGTTTGCTAGTCCCATGATGGCTGCTTCAGTGGGCAAGTGTTGTATGTCCAGGCAGGCTCTGTTAAATCGCTCCATGTACTCTCGGAGAGTTTCTTGGTTACCTTGTTTGATTCCGAGTAGACTGGGGGCATGTTTCGTTTTGTCCTTTTGAATAGAGAACCTCATCAGGAATTTTTTGGTTAGGTCTTCGAAGCTGGTGATTGATCTTGGTGGCAGGTTGTCAAACCACTTCATGGCTGACTTGGTGAGAGTGGTGGGGAAGGCTTTGCACCGAATCGCGTCGGAGGCGTCGACTAGGTACATTCTGCTTCTGAAGTTGCTGAGGTGGTGACTTGGATCGGTGGTGCCATCGTAGAGGTCCATATCGGGTGGTTTGAAGTTTCGCGGTACCTTTTCCTTCATGATCTCTTGTGTGAAGGGATCATGATTGTTTTCAGGGGTGGTGCCGCGTTCCGTTCGGTCTTTCAGGTTGGCCTCTATTTTCCGCAGTTTTTCTTCTAATTCTCTACGCTTGCGAGCTTCTCTTCTCAGATCTTGTTCAGTTTCCTTCTGCTTTTTTATGTCCTCTTCGAGTTGTTTCAGCCGGTTTTGCTGTGCCCGAACTGCTTCTAGAATTTCCGAGTTCTTTTCCTTCTCGGGGTGTTCCGGGGGTTACCTGAAACGTGTAGCTCGGTCGTCTGGAGAGGCCCGAGGTGGGGGTTCAGGGACCCGAGCTTGATATGCAGAGTGGTTGGTGGTTGTACCTGCAATGACACTCCGATGCTTAAGTTAGCATGGGTCCAAGCAGATATGTGTAGAATGTGGAATGAATGCCATACCTGGGTGCTCCAGTGTATTTATAGTAGTTGGCCGTGATCTTCCCTGGATAAGATATTCTTATCTTATCTTATCTTTGGGAGTTTTATCTCTATCTTTGTGGAACCGCCTTTTCTAGGCCTTTTCGGCCTTTAGGTTTTGGGCTGCGTTCCTTTTAATGGGCCTTCCTTGCTTTATTGTCCGAGGTCCGACCTTTAGGCGTGAGCCTTAGGACGAGGTCGGACCTTTTATGATTTTGCCGAGTTTGGAGGAGTCCGGTCAGGGTATGAACAGTGGGAATGTATATTTAGATGAGATTTCTAGTGTAACACCAAACTTAGAATTCTTCATTCTCCCTTGAATTATTTTGGTGTGCAACACCAAACTTAGCTCTTTGCAATACAGATAAAACTAATTAACCTTTTTATTGAAATAAGTAGAAAAGAAAACTACCCCAGGTTCGGTTGCCTCCCAACAAGCGCTTCTCTATTGTCACTAGCTTGACATCTTTCATTCTTGCCCAATTCAGGTTCTAAACCTCATTTTCTTTGTCCCATTGGCCTCCCAAGTAATGCTTTTCCCTATGACCATTTACTGTGAAATGACTCATTGTTACTTCATCTAGCAATTCAAGGCTTCCATAGGGAAAAACCTTTGTCACCAAATATGGACCAGTCCATTTGGATTTGAGCTTGCCAGGGAAAACCTTAAGCCTGGAGTTATATAAGAGTACTTGATGTCCGGGTTTGAACTATTTCTTTGAAATCTTCTTGTCATGCCACATCTTAGCTTTTTCCTTGTATATCTTAGAATTTTCGAGCTCTACAAGGAGGTGACAAGATTTGTCATATAACAGCTGAAAAGGGGACTTTCCAATAGGAATTTTTGAATGCTGTCCTTTATGTCCAAAGTGCACCTTCTAGTTTTCTGGCCCAATCTTTCCTGGTTGCTCCCACAGTCTTCTCCAAAATCATCTTCAACTTCGTATTTGCAAGCTCTGCTTGGCCATTTGTCTGTGAGTGATATGGTGTGGCTACTTTATACATCACCCCATATTTGTGGAGTAGTTTCTCCATCTGTTTGTTACAAAAATGGCTGCCACCATCACTAACCAGACCCTTAGGTACTCCATACCTAGTGAATATGTGCTTTTTTAGGAATCGAAGGACAACTTAAGCATTACACTTGGTCGTGGCTATAGCTTCCACCCACTTTGAGACATACTCCATTGCTACAAGTATGTATTTGAAAGAATATGAGGGAGGAAAAGGGCCCATGAAGTCAATGCCCCATAAATCAAAGAGTTCTACATCCAAGATGTAGTTCTGAGGCATCTCACTTCTTTTTGTTAATCCCCTACCCCTTTGGCACTCATCGCACTGATGAACAAACTCTCTAGCATCTGTAAATATGGTAGGCCAATAAAATCCGCTTTGAAGTACCTTGGCTGCTGTTCTTTCTGGCCCAAAATGTCCACCATAAGCTGAACCATGGCAATGCCACAATATGCTTCTAATCTCACCTTCAGGAACACATTTCTTTATCATTCCATCTGAACATCTTATGAATAATAATGGTTCATCCCATAGGAATTTATTTTCTTCATTAAGTAGCTTTTTCACTTGTTGCTTAGTGAATTCCTTGGGAATCTTTCTTCCAACCTTATAGTTTGCAATGTCTGCAAACCAAGGGGCTTGTTGAATCTGTAAGGGGTGTTCATCTGGAAAGCTTTCATTCACTGGATGTGAAGCTTCTTGAATTGTTTCTTGTGGCAATCTTGATAGATGATCAGCAACTTGGTTTTCACTACCCTTCCTGTCCTTTATTTCAATGTCAAACTCTTGTAGAAGCAATATCCATCTAATAAATCTTGGTTTAGCATTCTGTTTTGACATCAAATACTTAAAGGTAGCATGGTCAGTATAAACTACAATTTTGGATTCAATCAAGTATGATCTAAACTTATCAACTGCATAAACCACAGCCAATAATTCCTTCTCTGTTGTGGTGTAATTTTTTTGAGCTTCATTCAATACTTTGCTTGCATAATAAATGACATGATGCAAATTTCCCTTCCTTTGTCCCAACACAGCACCAATTGCAATGTCACTTGCATCACACATGAGTTCAAAGGGTAATCCCCAATTTGGGGGTGTGATGATTGGTGCAATAGTGAGTCTGGTTTTTAAAGTGTCAAAGGCATGCTGACAGCTTTTATCAAAAAATGAAAGGATTATCAACCATTAACAAATTGCTTAATGGTTTGGCTATTTTTGAAAAATCCTTGATAAATCTCCTATAAAATCCAGCATGTCCTAAGAAACTTCTAATAGCTTTCACATTAGTTGGTGGAGGGAGTTTCTCTATGATTTCTACCTTTGCCTTGTCAACTTTTATCCCTTTTCTTGAAACTTTGTGGTCAAGAACAATCCCTTCAGGTACCATAAAATGGCATTTTTCCCAATTTAAAACCAAATTGATTTCTTGACACCGTTTCAAGACAAGGGTAACATGATGCAAGCAAGTACTAAAAGTGTCACCAAAAATAGAGAAATCATCCATGAAAACTTCAATAAATTTTTCTACCATATATGAGAAGATTGATAGCATGCATCTTTGAAATGTTGCTGGAGCATTACACAATCCAAAAGGCATCCTTCTGTATGCAAAAACTCCAAAGGGACAGGGGAAAGATGTCTTCTCTTGATCCATGGGGTCAACCACTATTTGATTATAACCAAAATACCCATCAAGGAAGCAGTAATATGCATGGCCAGCTTGCCTTTCAAGCATTTGGTCAATGAAAGGGATAGGGAAGTGATCTTTGCGTGTGGCATCATTCAGCCTCCTATAGTCAATACACATCCTCCATCCTGTCACAGTTCTTGTGGGAATGAGTTCATTCTTCTCATTAACAATAATGTCATCCCACCTTTCTTTGGCACCACTTGAACTGGGCTTATCCATGAGCTGTCAGAGATAGGATAGATAATCCCAGCATTCCATAACTTCATTACTTCCTTCTGAATAACCTCCTTTATTGTGGGATTTAGTCTCCTTTGAGGTTGAACCACTGGTTTGGAATTATCTTCCGAAAGGATCTTATGCATGCAAACTGTAGGGCTAATACCCTTCAAGTCATCAATGGTCCATCCTAATGCATCTTTGTGAGCCTTTAGTACATTGAGGAGTTTTCCTTCTTCTTCTTCAGTCAGGGAAGAGTTGATGATCACTGGAAAGCTATTTGCTGTGCCAAGGAATGCATATTTAAGATGAATAGGAAGAGGCTTCAATTCTCGTTTTGGCACCTCTTCCTTCTTGTCTTGTTTCACCTCTTTCTCAATGGAAATTTCAACCACTTCTGCTTCTATTATCTCCTGATCTTCTTCCCCCTCTTTTTCTTGTTTCTCATGATGATTGGCTTCCAATATTTCCTCCACCAAACTTTCTATCATATCTACTCTCATGTAATCTTCTTGCTCAGGGGGGTATTGCATTGCTTTGAAAACATTGATGACCATTTGCTCATTGTGCACCCTGAAGATAATTTCTCCCTTCTCCACATTAATAATAGCTCTTGTTGTGGCTAGAACCATGATGATTGAATTATTTCCTTCCTCTTCTGTATCCAAAATCACAAAGTCTGCAGGGAAGATAAACTCTCCAACCTTCACCAACAAGTTTTCCACAATGCTATTGGGTGTCTTGATTGATCTATCGGCCATTACCAATGACATCTTGGCGGGTTTGAGTTCTTCTATGGCAAGCTTTCTCATCATTGACAGGGGCATCAAATTGATACTAGCACCAAGGTCACAGAGAGCTTTGTCTAATGTCATCTTACCTATGGTACATGAAACTACAAAACTCCCTGGATCTTTAAGCTTTGGTGGAATGCCCCTTTGAAACACAGCACTACATTCTTTAATGAGAAGCACCGTCTCCTTCTCATGCCAACTTCTCTTTTTATTGATAAGCTCTTTCAAGAACTTTGCATAGAGAGGAATCTGCTCTAATGCCTCAGCCAATGGAATATTAATCTCTAATTTCTTGAAGACTTCAAGGAATTTGGGGAAGTGTTGATCCTTGGTTTCCTTGTTGAACCTTTGAGAGTATGGCAAGGAAGGTGTGAAAGTCTTCTCCTCTTGCTTCTGTCTTTGAGATGGTCCTTCTATTGCTTCCTTCCCTTTCCTTAAGTCTTATGGCTGGTCATCTTTCTCTTTGAGCTTTTCTGAAGTTTGCTTGCTTAATGTCATTTCTTTGTTGCTGGCTTCCTCTTTCTTTGTTGGCTTTTTGTTACTTTCCATAGGCTTCTTGGTTGCCTCCTTGTCATTCACCAAGGTTCTTCCACTCCTTAGCTGTATGGCTTTGCACTCTTCTTTAGGATTTGAAATGGTATTACTTGAGAGTGATCTTGATGGCCTTTCAATCACAGCTTGCTTAGAAAGCTATCCAATCTGCCTTTCTATGTTTCTTATGGAAGCTTCATTGTTCTTGTTTGTAAGTTCTTGCTATTTCATCATTTTTTCCATCAATATCTCCAAGTTGGAGATTCTCTTGGTGTCTTGTGATGGTTGTGAAGTGTTGAAAATGGCTAATGGTTGTTTTGGTTAGTGGTTGTGTTATTGGCTGGATAGTAGCTGGAATTTGGTAGTTATTTGGGGTTTTCTATATGGATTGTGGTTTGTGTTTTGCTAGTTGTAGTTTCTGGTGTTTCTTGAGTTGTTTTGGTTTGAATGTCTTTACCATGGTTGCTGATTTTGATTGTGGTTATCCCCCTATCTAAGGTTGGGGTGGTTCTTCCATGATGGATTGTAAGTGTCACCATAAACTTCACCTGATCTAGAACCTTGGTTGTGCACATATTGAATTTGTTTCTACTGCTGATCTTCTTGGCTTTCTTCATTCTGCCCCCATGTGGTTGATGGTTGGCTTGTATTCACTGTTGTAACTTGGAGGCTATCAATCCTCTTGGCCATTTGCTCAAATTGTTGCTGAATTTGCTGCTACATTATTTTGTTTTGAGCTAGGATTGAGTCCACTCCTTCCAATTCTAGCACTCCTTTCCTTTGTGATGGTTGGCATTGTCTTTGATGGGCAAAGAAGTATTGATTGTTTGCCACCATATCAATGAGATTCTGGGCCTCCTCTGCAGTCTTCATCAAATGTAAGGAGCCTCCTGCTGAGTGATCTAGTGCTTCTTGAGCCTTCAGCGTTAAGCCTTCATAAAAGTTCTTAAGTATATCCCACTCATTGAATATTTCAGGGGGACACTTTTTAATCATGGTCTTGTATCTCTCCCAAGCCTCATAGAATAACTCTCCATCCATCTGAGTGAATGTTTGGACCTCCATTTTGAGTCTAATGATCCTTTGGGGGGGATAGAACTTGGCTAAGAACTTGTTCACTAGATCTTCCCATTTGTTGATGCTATCTCTTGTAAATGACTCCAACCATTGAGTAGCTTTGTCTCTGGGGGAAAATGGAAATAACAGCAGCTTGTAGATGTCATGATGCACTCCATTGGTTTTGAAAGTATCAAAAATCCTCATAAAAGTGGATAAGTGTTGGTTTGGATCTTCAAGTGGCCCTCCTCCATAGGAACAATTGTTTTGTACCAAGGTGATGAGTTGTGGCTTCAATTCAAAGTTATTTGCGTTGACATTTGGGGTAAGGATGCTACTCCCACAATGCCTTGGATTAGCAAAGGTGTAGGAAGCCAAAACTCTCCTCTGTGGTTAACCATTGTTGTTGGCCACTCCTACTGGTGGATTTGTTGTATTCTCCTCCATTTCTTGATATTCTTCTTCAGAAGTTTCTCCTCCAATGACTCTCTTTCCTCTGGCTTCCCTTATCAGTCTTCTAAGGGTTCTTTCGTCACAATCGCCAGAGGTGGAGACCTCTCTCCTTGCTTCTATCATAACCCACAATAACAAGAAACATAAAAGCACTCTGTAGCTTGGGTGTAGTGAGAGTTAGTTGATGCACGGAAACTTGTCTCTCAACAAATTTTCCTTCGGCAAGTATACCGAATTGTCGTCAAGTAAAAACTCACAATAGAGTGAGGTCGAATCCCACAGGGATTGATTGGTCAAGCAACTTCAATTGGAAAAATGTGCTAGTTGAGCTAAACAAAAGTTGAGTTGAGAATTCCAGAAAATTGAATGACGGAAAAGTAAATTGCAGAAAGTAAATTTAAAAATCTTAAATGGGGATTTGGGGAGATGAGCATAAAGATAAATGGCAAAAAGTAAAGAGAATAGGTAAGATCAAAAATGGGGGGTTCATTGGGCTTAGGAGATGTTGCATTCTCCGGATCAAGTTCATTCTCACCTCTTCCTCAATCAATGCATTCATTGATCTCCTTGGCAATCTTAGGTGATTGGATCCCAAATCCTTGGCAACCCAATCTCTCTAAGCTTGAACAATTGCCCAATTCCTTGATTTAATTGCTCATGGGAAGAGATAAAGTATGGTCACTGATTATACCACATGTATTTCCAAATCAAAGTGTTGGGAGGATTACATGTCACTATATCCGTCCAAACCCTAATTTGGTCCAACATGAAAAAGAATTTCTAGCATGATCTCCTCATCCCTATTCCAAGACTCAGCTTTTCCAAGGCTCAGAGGAGATCCAATTATGGAGAGTTTCTTTTCTAAGATAACTAACCAATTGAATTAATATCGAAAGCTTTCTAGTAAATCAAGAGAAAAGAAAGAGGAAGAAGAATGAAAACTATAATTGATCCATAAAATTATAACAGAGCTCCCTAACCCAATGAAAGGGGGTTTCGTTGTTCATAGCTCTGGAAATGGAAGATGATAGAGAAGAATACATTCTAAAGTATCTAGAAAATGTAGAAAAGTAAATATACAAGGTGTAGTTCCCCAAATTTCAAAAGTTCCTCTCTAGTTCAAAACTACTCCTATATATACTACTCTCTTGATCTTCTAGTCAGTTCTTCAAGTCTTGGAGATGGGCCTTTGATCTTGAGTTGAAGCAGTTACAATCTTCAGTAGGCTTAGCTTTGCATGCATAAAAAGTGTGAGTTAGGTATGGGTGGACGTTAGTTAGGACGTTAACGTCAACTGAAAATATGGGTTCGAGAACGTTAGTGACGATCACCTTTTTCACTAACGTTTCAAACCAAAAGATGATCCACGTTAACTTCAACGTTAGTGGCACTAATGTGACCACTAACGTTGCCTCTTGGTCCTTTACAAACGTTATTGGCATTCACCTTTACCAATACGCTCCAAACGCCCCTCCTTCCCACGTTAGTGCCTCACGTTAATTGCATTAACGTGACCACTAACGTGGTGGTGATTGCTATCTCCAACGTTAGTGACAAAGGTGAGTGTCACTAATGTTGGCCTATCATGCTTAGCTCCACGTTACTCTTCACGTTAGTGGTCTTAACGTGACCATTAACATAGGCACTATTGGCTTAGTCCAACGTTAGTGACAAAGGTGAGTGTCACTAACGTTGGCGATTGCTTTCTCCTCCCATGTTAGAGTTCACGTTAATTAGATTAACGTGACTCTTAACGTGGCTAAACGTGCCTTTGTGGAACGTTAGTGGCATTCACTTTTACCACTAACGTTGGAGCTCTCCTTCTCCTCTATGTTAGCTACCATGTTAATGTACTTAACGTGGCAACTAACGTGGGCTATGATGGCTTCGAAGGCGTTACTGGTGATCACTTTTTCCATTAACACTACAAGCTTGTCCCCATTCCACGTTAGTGGTCATGTTAATTAGATTAACGTGGCTACTAACGTGGCTCCTTCTTGCTTCCTTTGTCCTAAAATCAAGCAATCAAAGTGCATCAAAGCTCTGTTCCAAGTCATTAGATTATGCATCATGCATTTTATCATTCAATTCCTGCCTAATTCTCATGAAATCATATAAAGTTCACAATATTTACTTAAATCAAGGTGTAAGTGTATTTTTATCCAAAACTTGCTTATTTACTAAGAAAATGCATGAAACTACCCTAAAACAGTAAAGAAAAGGTCAGTAAAACTGGCCAAGATGCCCTGGCATCACAACACCAAACTTAAAGCTTGCTTGTCCCTAAGCAAGTACTGAAACATAGGAAAGATGAGTGAAAGAACAAGATAAACAATTCATTATTATAGAAGTCAAGTTCTTGGTCTATGGGGTTTCATGCATAGCAACTTAGGTTCATTCCTTCACTGGTTTTCAGGTCCTTATCATGCTCTTGAATACTTGCTTGATTGCATCCTTTGAGACTTCTTATTTATTGATCCTCCCATATTTTCCAGGGTTTATTGCATTCTTTTTAGGTTAAGTGCTTTGTGAGAGGGCGACTCTTTAAGATAAGCTTTCAACCAACACTCCCGAACCAATTGGTTCAAGGAGCTAGGTGTTAAGACACCCCTAAGGACTTACTCCCTCAAGTCTCTTTCCCCCATACATGCACACCACAGGCACATGGTTTGTTGTTTTTCCTCTTGAGACCTTGGTGTCCAGCACCTCTTTGGGTTACTAAGTGTTCTGTAGCAAAGGTTGCTCTTGATAGTGGACTTTCAGCTGATAATCTTGGGTTAGTTAACCCAAGTTACCAAGTGATAAGGCACCCTTGAGAGCTTATTCATCCAAGCATATCCCTTGCATAGAAACACCACAGACACATGCCTCAATATTCAAACCCTTGGTGCCTACCCTTATTTCTTATTATTTTTCTTCCTTTTTCAAACTATTATTGTTCTTTCTATTTTTCTTATTAGGATCTTATTGTTTGGTTAGTCTCAATAGAATGTGTTTCAAGCATGTGATTTAGAGCATATAGTTGCCTATACACCTTATTGGTGAACCAACTTAGCTAATCAATTACCATACCACAAACATTCAGAATTTACTTCACAAGATACACCCCACTCTTTTTTTTCATAACATTTTCTTTTATATTGACTTAAAGGACAAGCATACATGTAAGCAAGATGTAAATGAAAGCTAGGGACTTAGACCAACACATTCAGACCTAAGCAATGAAATTTTAAAGGCAGAATTGAAAATTCCTAAGCTACTATGGAAGCATGTTCTATTTCATACATGATTTTTCTTATTTAAAACTTGAAAAAGATAGAACGAAGAGGGAACTCTACCACCTTTTTCTCATTGGAATGCTTATGTCCCTTTGTTTCCTTTGTCTTGGGATCATTCTTGATTGCTCGAATCCCCATTTCCTTTGCGTTTCCCTATCATCTTTTTCCAAAAGCCAGCATCTTCCATCTTCTTCTTCAATGTTTCCTTCTGTTGTTTCACCTTCCCCTCCTCTTGTTCTATTAGGTCTTTGTGAAATGTATCATATCTTAGGATGGCAGAGTGCAAATTATGCATATGCCCAGCCACATAAGTCAACTTGGCCTGAGTGTTTATGCTAAACTCTTCCCGGTGTAGTTGACGTCCTTCATTAAGCACGTTAAACTCGTTGAATGCTCTCATTTGAGCCAACTGACATTGGTTGAGTTCTTGAAGGCATTTGTCTTGACGCTCTTGCCTTTCAGTTACTTGATTAATGGCCTGGGTGAGCTGGAAGTAATGCTCCTGTTGCTGCTCCATTTGTTGTTTCTGCCATTCCCTTTGTGGATTCATCCAATTAGAGAACAGTTCTTCTTGACGATCAATCCTTTAGGATTGAACGTGCATTTGTTGTTCTTGTCCCTCCATATAACTCCTTGCAAGATCCTCAATGCCTCCTTGAATGTGATTCAGGTTTATCATAGTTGGATTGTAGTACTCTTCTTGCTGGTATTCTTCTTGATGAGGTTCTTCTTGGTGAGGTTCTTCTTGGTGAGGTTCTTCTTGTGATGTTCTTTTCCTTATCTGAGGTCTTCTTTGTTGTTGAGCGGGTGCATGACGATTCGGATTCTCTATCGGTAAAGAAATTCACAAATATAATCACGTTGTAAGTACAGCTTCTAAACCAACAGAAAATCCTTTCGTACAAAAGTTTTGGTTGTCACAAGTAACAAATCCCTTTGAAATTGATAAACGAAGTATTTAAACCTCGGGTCGTCTTCTCAAGGAATTGCAGGGAGGTATGATTTATTATTGGTTATGGAAAAATGTATGTTTTTGGGGTTTTTTTAAATAAAGGAACAAGTAATTTAAATGACAAGAAAAATAAATTAATAATCAGGAAATCTCTTAGCAAGGTATGAGAATTGCAAATCCCATCCTAGTTATCCTTCTCAGGTGTGATGAGTATTGTCCGTTGCTCCCACTTAGTCAACCCTTACTAAATAAAGGAAAGTCAAGTGGACCAATTAATTTGATTCCTCAAGTCCTACTAAACTCATAAGGAAAGGCTAGCTTTAGAGGGATCCAAATCAACCAGCAACTTCAAATATTAATCAACTGCTGAGTTTGATAACTCAAGTGTCACCAATTACTCAACCAAAGCCAAAAGGGAAAAATCCAAATTATTTATATAATAAATAAAAGAAAGCAATCATAAGTCTGAAATACCTCAAATTGAACTAATAAAGATATCAAATGTAACATTGAAAAGTTCATAAATTAAATTGGAAAAATAAATAAAAGGAACATTACACCTGGAAATTGAGAAGAAGAAATCCTAAATCCTTTAAGAGAAATCCTAATCCTAAAACCTAAGAGAGAGGAGAGAATCTCTCTCTAAAAACTACACTACATTATGAAAAGTGAATTATGAGTCCTCCCCTTCATTCCTCTACTTTGCAGCCTTTAATCTGTGTTTTTTGGGCTTGAAACTGGGCTTGAAACTGGGCCGGAAATAGCCCAGAAATTGCTGGGGGCGAAATCTACCACGCTGATTTTCGTCACTGCGATGTGTCCGCATAAAGTACGTGTTTGCGTCGCCTAGCTGTACATTCACTATGAGAAATTATATATCAACTCGAAGCCCCGGATGTTAGCTTTCCAACACAACTGGAACTACATCGTTTAGACATCTGTAGCTCTAGTTATGACCGTTTGAGTGCGAAGAGGTCAGGCTAGACAACTTAGCAATTTCTTTAAGTTCTTGTATTCCTTCCACTTTTGCATGTTTCCTTTCCATCCTCTGAGCCATTCCTGCCCTGTAATCTCTGAAATCACTTAACACACATATCAAGGCATCGAATGGTAATAAGAGAGGATTTAAACATAGTGAAATTAAGACCAAAGAAGCATGTTCAATCATAGCACAAATTCAGGAAGGAGAATGTAAACCCATGCATTTTGTATGAATAAGTGTATGAAAGACTGATAAAATCCACTCAATTAAGCACAAGATAAACCATAAAATAGTGGTTTATCAGTGCCACATAGGTTATACGCTGGACTGTAACTAACCTCCCAGGGTTTACCCATTTTGGATTGTTATCTTCGGATAGGACCTTGGCTTTCATACATAGTCTAAGGATGGTACTGGGGTACCAAAGTCTAGCACTCGAATCATTCTTCTCGGCTGAATCTTGGATTCCCTCAGCTATAATTTTGTGCACATTGATACCTCCACCCTTTATTAAGCAATGTACCATAATAGCTCGAGCAATGTTGACCTCAGAGTTATTTGAGGCTGGGAGGATAGATCTCCTCACGAGCTCAAAGCATCCCTTGGCTTCTGGGATGAGGTCTCCTCTCCTAATGAACCGTAGTCTCCTATCTGAGTACCCCTAATCAGATCCTATAACACACATATCGTTCACAATTTCTTCAAGTTCATCATTGTTGGGGCCATTACTTATTCTTACTTGATAACTGGGCTCGTCAAAATGTGGTGATCTCAGCTGAAGAGTCCTTGTTATAGCATTGGGGCTGAAGTCCACCTCCGTTCCTCTCATGTAGCTTTTGAAGGTGGGAGTCCTGGTAGTGTCTTCTCTGGCAACATTGGCATAGAACTCCTTGATGAGATTTGAATTTATCTTTGTTTCTGGGTTTGTGAGCTTTTGCCAACCCCTCTGTTCAATCTTCTCTCTAATCTGTGGGCACTCATCCTCGTTGAACTGGAATGTCAACTCTGGCAATATTTTCTTGTGTTTTATCCGTTCAAATTGGAGCTCATGGAAGGCGGTCTTGAATCTCCCTTCATCGAAAAGAATGCTCTCCACCGGTTCCTTCCCCTTTCGCCTTTTGGAGCTTGATGATGCCATGAGTAAGAATTGGTGTGTGAAGGTGTTGAGAAGTATGGGTTGATGATGGGAACTGGCCGGGTTAAGATACAGTGTAGCTTAGAGGATGGTGTTAACGTGTTGAGGGCAGAGGTGTTGGGTGTGTGTGTTCGAAAGAAATAAGAGAGATGAATTGAGAGGACATTTTCGTATGGAAGGGTTTAGAGTGGGGGGTTCGTTATATAGGAGGATGATGAGATTGAAGGGTATGGATTGATAGAAAAATCCAATGGTGGACGGTTGGATTTTGGCATTAGATGGGCACAAAGATCACCATTTTTTTGAATTGATTGGTTTGGTCTCCAAGGCTATCCTGCTCCTAATGTTGCATGGCAACAGTTCCCAAGGTACTCCCCTTGAAGACAAGTGTGTAGTTCTTTTGGTGAAGTGGCGGAACCCCCCTTCAATTGGTTTTCCCATCAGTTTCCTCCAACATTCCCTTCAATTTCCTTGCAAGACAAAAGAAAAGAGAGATTAGTTTGAATTGTGGCGGAAAAAAAAAGTGGGGGGCTAGCCACCCCCTTTTTTTAAATTTTTTTGCTTTTGACTAACTAAATGCCATTCATGAATGCAAACCAACCGACCAACTAAGTGTTTATGCATGCAACGTTGGTGACACCAAACTTAGTTTGTGATCATGTGGTGTAAAAAGATTTGATTAAGGCTCTAAGATTGACATAATATAAATTGTGTTCAAGCCCTCTTAGTGTGCCTTAAACACCAAACTTGTCATTCACTATATGCTGCATGTAGAGATTCTCATAAGTGCTTGTCAAAGTTGATTTAGAATTCATGAACCTTGCTTTATTAACTACTATTAAACATTAAAAGGAAAGGATATACAACATGGGTTGCCTCCCATGAAGCGCTTCTTTAGCGTCATTAGCTTGATGTTTGGCCTTTATCAGGGTGGTTGGTAATGTTTCAAATCTTCCCCTCTTGCAATGAATCTGTCTCCACTGGCTTTGTTAAGAAGCTCCACGTGTTCTAAGGATAAAATTTTGCTGATGGTGTACACTTGGGCAGCTGAGATGGGATGGTGGGGAGATGAGGTGGGATAGGTGGAAGATAAGCAGAGACCACTTCATCTCCTGGAGAGAAACCCCACTGTAGGAATCTTTTTGTTCTTCCATCCCCTGGGTTCTGATGAGCGAATAATTTATACGCTTTTTGGCATTGTTTTTAGGTAGTTTTTAGTAGGTTCTAGTTACTTTTTAGTATGTTTTTATTAGTTTTCATGCAAAATTCATATTTTTGGACTTTACTATGAGTTTGTGTATTTTCTGTGATTTCAGGTATTTTCTGGCTGAAATTGAGGGAGCTGAGCGAAAATCAGATTCAGGCTGAAAAAGGCCTGCTGATGCTGTTGGATTCTGACCTCTCTGCACTCGGAATGGATTTTTTGGTGCTACAAGAGTTCAATTGGCGCGCTCTCAATTGGGTTGGAAAGTAGACATCCAGGTCTTTCCAGAAATATATAATAGTCCATACTTTGCTTGAAGATAAATGACGTAAACTGGCGTTTAACGCTAGTTCCATATTCCATTCTGGCGTTAAACGCTCTACAGGTTACCAGTTGGAGTTAAACGCCCAAAACAAGTTACAACCTGATGTTTAACTCCAGAAACAGCCAGGCTCGTGAGAAGCTCAAGTCTCAGCCCCAGCACACACCAAGTGGGCCCCAAAAGTGGATTTCTGCACTATCTATCTTAGTTTACTCATTTTCTGTAAACCTAGGTTACTAGTTTAGTATTTAAACAACTTTTAGAGATTTATTTTGTATCTCATGACATTTTAGATCTGAACTCTATACCTTTTGATGCCATGAGTCTCTAAACTCCATTATTGGGGGTGAGGAGCTCTGCAGCGTCTCGATGAATTAATGCAATTATTTCTGTTTTCCATTCAAACACGCTTGTTCCAATCTAAGATGTTCATCCGTGCTTTAATATGAAGAAGGTGATGATCCGTGATACTCATCACCATTCTCAATCCATGAACGTGTGCCTGACAACCACCTCCGTTCTACATTAGATTGAATGAGTATCTCTTAGATTCCTTAATCAGAATCTTCGTGGTATAAGCTAGAATCCATTGGCAGCATCCTTGAAAATCTGGAAAGTCTAAACCTTGTCTGTGGTATTCCAAGTAGGATTCAAGGATTGGATAACTGTGACGAGCTTCAAACTTGCGAGTGTTGGGCGTAGTAACAGACGCAAAAGGATCAATGGATCCTATTCTGACATGATTGAGAACCAACAGATGATTAGTCGTGCTGTGACAGAGCATTTGGACCATTTTCACTGAGAGGATGGGAAGTAGCCATTGACAACAGTGATGCCCTACATACAGCTTGACATGGAAGGAGCCTTGCATGTTTGAAAGTGAGAAAGCATTATGTTACAGGAATTCAGAAGACAAAGCATCTCCAAAACTCCAACATATTCTCCATTATTGCATAATAAGTATTTATTTCATGCTCTTTTACTTTTTACAATTAAAACTAAGAATTATTATTGATATTATATCCTGACTAAGAATTACAGGATAACCATAACTTGCTTCAAGCCAATAATCTCTGTGGGATCGACCCTTACTCACGTAAGGTATTACTTGGACAACCCAGTGCACTTGCTGGTTTGTTGTGCGGATTGCAAAAAAGTGTGATTGCAATTTCGTGCACCAAGTTTTTGGTGCCGTTGCCAGGGATTGTTTGAGTTTGAACAACTGACGGTGAATCTTGTTGCTTAGATTGGGAAAATTTTGTCTTTTTTCACTAGAATTGCATCTTTTATTATCCCTTCTAAAAATTTTTTTCAAAAAAATATTACTTTTCTTTATTAATTTTTAGTTTTTCTATGAGTTTAGTGTCATGTTTTAAGTTTGGTGTTAATTGCATGCTTTTCTTTGTCTTTCAATTTTCGAATTGCATGTTCTTTATTTTTCCTTGATCTTCAAATTGTTCTTGTTAAATTTTCTTGTTTGATCTTTGATTTTTCCTATTCTGTGTGTTTTCGTGTTTTTCTTGTTCATTTACAAAATATTATTTTTAAAAAAATTATTTTTATTCATTAAAAATACCTCTTTAAAACACGTTACATTTATTGCTCAATCGGCTAGAGCGTTGGTTTGTGTTCTTGGTAATTGGGTATCTTTTTTAAAATTTTTTTTTAAAAATAACTTTTCTTTAATTGAATCTTGTGCCAAACTTTAAGTTTGGTGTTTTCGTGTTAATCTTTCTTTAATTTTCGAAAATTTTATTGTGGTTTTCTAAAAGTTTTAAGTTTGGTGTTCTTTCTTTTGTTCTTGTTGTTCTTGTGAGTCTTCAAAGTGTTCTTGAGTCTTCTTTGTGTTTTGATCTTAAAATTTTTAAGTTTGGTGTTCCTTGGTGTTTTCCCTCCAAAATTTTCAAAAACAAGGAGCATTAGATCTAAAAAATTTAAGTCTTGGGTCTTTTGTGTGTTTTTCTCTTTCATCATAAAATTTCAAATTCAAAAAAATATTTTTTTAACTATTTTTAAAGCAATTAGTCCGAATTTTTTTCTAAAAATTTCAGATTCCGTTTTTAAAATTTTAAAATTATAGCTTTTTCAATAATATTCTAACCACTTTCCCTCTCCTCACTTTTTCGAAATTCTTCATAAAATATTTTCAAATTCTTTTTTGTTTTTCTTTTTATTTTAGTTTTTATTTTATTTTATTTTATTATTTCGAAATTTTCTCTATAATAATAAAATAAATAAAATAAATTCACATCATCTCCCTTTCTCCATCATGGACTTAAGTGGAAATAAACAGTCCAGAAGGACTTTGGGGTCATATGCTAACGCCACTACTGCTTCATATGGGAGTAGTATCTGTATACCCTCCATCGGAGTCAGTAGCTTTGAGTTGAATCCTCAGCTCATTATCATGGTGCAGCAAAGTTGTCAGTATTCTGGTCTTCCACAGGAAGAACCTATAGAGTTTCTGGCACAGTTTTTACATATTGCTGACACAGTACATGATAAGGAAGTAGATCAGGATGTGTACAGATTGTTACTGTTTCTATTTGCTGTAAGAGACCAAGCTAAGAGGTGGTTAAATAACCAACCTAAGGCTAGTATAAAGACATAGAAACAACTGTCAGAAAAATTCCTGAATCAATACTTCCCTCTAAAATGGATAACACAGCTAAGGCTGAGCATCCAAGGCTTTAAACAAGGAGATAATGAATCCCTTTATGATGCCTGGGAGAGATACAGAGAGATGCTACGAAAATACCCCTCTAAAATGTTTTCAGAGTGTGTGCAGTTAGACATCTTCTATTATGGGCTTACAGAAAAAGCTCAGATTTCTCTAGACCACTCAGCTGGTGGATCTATACACATGAGAAAGACAATTGAAGAAGCTCAAAAGCTCATTGATACAGTTGACAGAAATCAGCATCTGTACCTAAGCAGTGAACCTTCCATGAAAGAAAAGGCTAAAACAATAATTGCTGAACTCAATCCTACAGAACAAGTTTTTTAATTCAATCAACAATTAGATTTTTTAACAAAGCAGTTAGCCGAATTCAAGGAGGTATTACAAGACACAAGAATGGCTAATATGAATATGGAAGTGCAGTTAAAGCAAACAGAACAACAGTTATCAAAATAAATAACAGAAGAGTGCCAAGCAGTTCAATTAAGAAGTGGAAAAACATTAAATACCTCACTTCAAGGCAGCAGGAAGCCAAGAAATGAACAAACTGCTACCCAAAATCCCTCTGAGGACAGTAAGAGCCCAGAGAGGAATAATTCTGGCGCTCAAATGCCAGAAAAGGGTGGAGAGCTAGCGTCAAACGCCCAACCCATGCTCAGTTCTGTCGTTCAAACACCAAAAACTGGCAGGGAGTTGGCGTTGAACGCCCAAAAGAAGCTCAGTTCTGGCGTTCTGACGCCAAAAACAGGTAAGTAGTTGGCATCTAACGCCACTCCAGCTTCTAATCCTGGCATTCAAACACCAGTGAGGGATCAGACACATACAAGTGCTTATAGCAACCCCTCTAAATAGGCTTCTCAAACCACATCTGTAAGCATTAAACCTGCAGCAACTAAGGTTGAGGAATACAAAGCCAAAATGTCTTATCCTCAGAAACTCCGCCAAGCGAAACAGGATAAGCAATTTACCCGCTTTGTAGACTATCTCAGGACTCTTGAAATAAAGATTCCGTTTGCAGAGTCACTTGAGCAAATACCCTCTTATGATAAGTTCATGAAAGAGATCTTAAGTCATAAGAAGGATCGGAGAGAAACTAAAAAAGTCTACCTCACTGAAGAATGCAGTGCAATCATTCTGAAAAGCTTACCAGAAAAGTTTAAAGATCCCGGAAGCTTTATGATACCATGCACATTAGAGGGTACTTGTTCCAAGCAAGCTCTATGTGATCTTGGGGCAAGTATCAACCTAATAGCTGCATCTACTATCAGAAAGCTTAGTTTGACTGAAGAAGTCAAACCAACCCGGATATGTCTCCAACTTGCTGATGGCTCCATTAAATACCCATCAGGCGTGATTGAAGACATGATTGTCAAGGTTGGGCCATTTGCCTTTCCCATTGACTTTGTGGTGCTGGAAATGGAGGAGCAGAAGAGTGCAACTCTCATTCTAGGAAGACCCTTCCTAGCAACTGGACGAACCCACATTGACTTCCAAAAAGGGGATTTAACCTTGAGAGTCAATGAGGACAAGTTTAAGTTGAATGTTGTCAAAGCTATGCAGCATTCAGACACCCTAAACGACTACATGAGCATTGATATTATTGACTCTCTAGTGGAAGAAGTTAATATGGCTGAGAGTCTCGAATCAGAGCTGGAGGATATCTTTAAAGATGCTCAGCCTGATCTAGAGGAACCAGAGAGAATAATAGAACCTCTGAAAATCCCTCAGGAAGAGGAGAAACCTCCTAAACCCGAGCTCAAACCATTACCACCATCCATGAAATATGCATTTTTGGGAGAAGGTGACACTTTTCCTGTAATCATAAGCTCTACCTTAGAGCCACAAGAAAAGGAAGCACTAATTCAAGTGCTGAGGACACATAAGACAGCCCTTGGGTGATCCATCAGTGATCTTAAGGGCATTAGCCCAGCCAGATGCATGCACAAGATCATATTGGAGGATGACGCTAAGCCAGTGGTTCAACCACAGAGGCGGCTAAATCCAGCCATGAAGGAGGTGGTGCAGAAGGAGGTCGCTAAATTACTAGAGGCTGGGACTATTTATCCTATTTCTGATAGCCCCTGGGCGAGCCCTATCCAAGTCGTCCCTAAGAAGGGTGGCATGACAGTGGTTCATAATGAAAAAAATGAAATGGTTCCTACAAGAACAGTTATAGGGTGGCGTATGTGTATTGATTACAGAAGGCTCAATACAGCTACCAGAAAGGATCATTTTCCTTTACCATTCATATACTAGATGCTAGAAAGACTAGTAGGTCATGATTACTACTGCTTTCTAGATGGATATTCAGGTTATAATCAAATTGCATTAGATCCCCAAGATCAAGAGAAAACAGCATTCATATGTGCATCTAGAGTATTTGCATACAGAAGGATGCCATTTGGTTTGTGCAATGCACCTGCAACCTTTCAAAGGTGCATGCTCTCTATTTTCTCTAATATGGTGGAAAATTTTCTAGAAGTCTTCATGGATGACTTTTCAGTATTTGGAGACTCATTTAGCTCCTGTCTGACCATCTAGCACTTGTTCTAAAGAGGTGCCAAGAGACTAACCTAGTTTTAAACTGGGAGAAATGTCACTTTATGGTGACTGAAGGAATTGTCCTTGGGCACAAAATTTCGAACAAGGGAATAGAGGTGGATCAAGCTAAGGTAGAGGTAATTGAAAAATTACCACCACCTGCCAATGTTAAGGCAATTAGAAGCTTTTTAGGGCATCCAGGATTCTATAGGAGGTTTATAAAAGATTTTTCAAAATTTGCAAAACCTCTGAGTAATCTGCTAGCTGCTGACACACCATTTATCTTTGATAAGGAGTGTTTACATGCGTTTGAGACTCTGAAAGCTAAGCTGGTCACAGCACCAGTCATCTCTGCACCAGACTGGACATTACCATTTGAATTAATGTGTGATGCCAGTGATCATGTCATTGGTGCAGTGTTGGGACAGAGGCATGACAAGCTTCTGCACGTCATTTATTATGCCAGCCGTGTTCTAAATGATGCGCAGAAGAACTACACAACCACAAAAAAGGAATTGCTTGCAGTGGTTTATGCCATTGACAGGTTCAGATCCTATTTAGTAGGATCAAAAGTGATTGTGTATACTGACCATACTGCTCTTAAATATATACTCACAAAGCATGATTCAAAAGCCAAGTTCATAAGATGGGTGTTGTTTTTGCAAGAGTTTGATATAGAAATAAGAGACAGAAAAGGGACAGAGAACTAAGTAGCAGATCACCTGTCTCAAATAGAACCAGTAGAAGGGACGTCCCTCCCTCTTACTGAGATCTCTGAAACCTTTTTGGATGAGCAACTTTTTGCCATTCAGGAAGCACCATGGTTTGTAGAGCTTCATGATAGTGACTCTAACAAAAAGTTCATTGTTAATGGGCAAAGAGTCAAGCATTATCTTGAAGGCAATGTTGAGCAAGAAAGCTCAAGACTGAGACTGGATTAAAGCTCAGTTATAGTCCAGCTAAAGACATTAAAGAAGCGCTTATTGGGAGGCAACCCAATCTTTTTTTATCTATATTTCTATTGTTCTCTCATGTTATTAATAGGTTTACGATCATGTGGAGTGGTGCACGAAATTTTGATCATCAACAATGGCGCCAAAAACTTGGTAGCACTCTCAAACGTGAATCACACTTAGTCACAACTCCGCACAACTAACCAGCAAGTGCACTGTGTCATCCAAGTAATACCTTACGTGAGTAAGGGTCGATCCCATGGAGATTGTTGGTATGAAGCAACCTATAGTCATCTTGTAAATCTCAGATAGGCGGATAGTAAATGTTATGGAGTTTTGGAATAATAAATAAAGTAGAAAATAAAGATAGAGTTACTCATGTAATTCAATGGTGGGAATTTTAGATAAGTGTCTGGAGATGTTTGTCCCTGTTTAATCTCTGCTTTCCTACTACCTTCCTTCAATCCTTCTCATTCCTTTCTATGGCAAGCTGTATGTAGGGTATCACTGTTGTCAATGGCTACATCCTATCCTCTCAGTGAAAAAGGTCAAAATGCTCTGTCACAGCACGGCTAATCATCTGTCGGTTCTCGATCATGTTGGAATAGAATCCCTTGATTCTTTTGCATTTGTCATCACGCCCAACAATCGCGATGAAGCTCGTCACAGTCAGTCAATCCCTGAATCTTACTTGAAATACCACAGACAAGGTTTAGACTTTCCAGATTGTCATGAATGCCGCCATCAATCTAGCTTATAACACGAAGATTCTGATTAAGGAATCCAAGAGATATGCGCCCGGTCTAAGGTAGAACGGAAGTGGTTGTCAGTCACGCGTTCATAGGTGAGAATGATGATGAGTGTCACGGATCATAACATTCGTCATGGTGAAGTACAACGAATATCTTAGAGCAGGAATAAACTGAATTGAATAGAAAATAGTAGTAATTGCATTGAAACTTGAGGTACAGCAGAGCTCCACACTCTTAATATATGGTGTGTAGAAACTCCACCGTTAAAAATACATAAGTGATGAAGGTCCAGGAATGGCTGAATGGCCAGCCCCCAAACGTGATCAAAAGACCGAATGGTCAAAAGACCAGACAATCAAAGACACTGAATACAATAATAAAAAGTGCTATTTATACTAAACTAGCTACTAGGATTTACAGAAGTAAGTAATTGATGCAGAAATCCACTTCTGGGGCCCACTTGGTGTGTGTTTGGGCTGAGCTTGAACTTTACACAAGCTGAGGCTTCTTTTGGAGTTGAACGCCAAGTTGTAACGTGTTTTTCGCATTCAACTCTGGTTTGTGACATGTTTCTGGCATTTGACTCCAGAATGCAGCATGGAACTGGTGTTGAGCGCCAGTTTACATCATCTAAACATGAATAAAGTATAAAATATTATATATTGCTGGAAAGCTCTGGATATCTAATTTCCAACGCCGTTGAGATCGCGTCATTTGGAGTTCTGTAGCTCTAGAAAATCCATTTTGAATGCAGGGAGGTCAGATTCAACAGCATCAGCAGTCCTTTGTCAGCCTTTTATCAGAGTTCTGCTCAGGTCCCTCAATTTCAGCCAAAAATTACCTGAAATAACAGAAAAACACACAAACTCATAGTAAAGTCCAGAAATGTGAATTTAGCATAAAAACTAATGAAAACATCCCTAAAAGTAGCTAGATTATACTAAAAACTACCTAAAAACAATGCCAAAAAGCGTATAAATTATCCGCTCATCACAACACCAAACTTAAATTGTTGCTTGTCCCCACGAAACTGAAAATAAATTAGGATAAAAAGAAGAGAATATACTATAAATCCAAAAATATCAATGAATATTAATTCTAATTAGATGAGCGGGACTTGTAGCTTTTTGCCTCTGAACAGTTTTGGCATCTCACTTTTTCCCTTGAAGTTTAGAATGATTGGCATCTCTAGGGACTTAGAATTTCAGATAGTGTTATTGATTCTCCTAGTTAAGTTTGTTGATTCTTGAATACAGCTACTTTTATGAGTCTTGGCCGTGGCCCTAAACATTTTGTTTTCCAGTGTTACCACCGGATACATAAATGCCACAGACATATGACTGGGTGAACCTTTTTAGATTGTGACTCAGCTTTGCTAAAGTCCCCAGTTAGAGGTGTCCAGAGCTCTTAAGCACACTCTTTTTGCTTTGGATCATGACTTTAACCACTCAGTCTCAAGCTTTTCACTTGGACTTTCATGCCACAAGCACATGGTTAGGGACAGCTTTGGTTTAGCCGCTTAGGCCTGGATTTTATTTCCTTGGGCCCTCCTATCCATTGATGCTCAAAGTCTTGGATCCTTTTTACCCTTGCCTTTTGGTTTTAAGGGCTATTGGCTTTTTCTGCTTGCCCTTTTTTTCACAAGCTTTTGCTTTTTCACTGCTTTTTCTTGCTTCAAGAATCAATTTCATGATTTTTCAGATTATCAATAGCATTTCTCTTTGTTCATCATTCTTTCAAGAGCCAATAATTTTAACATTCATAAACAACAAGATCAAAATTATGCACTGTTCAATCATTCATTCAGAAAACAAAAAGTATTGTCACCACATTAATATAATTAAACTAAATTCAAGGATAATTTCGAAATTCATGTACTTCTTGTTCTTTTGAATTAGAAACATTTTTCATTTAAGAAAGGTGAAGGATTTATGGAATTATTCATAGCTTTAAAACATAGTTATTAATTACTAATGATCATGTAATAAAGACACAAACATAGGCAAACATGAACAGAGAATTAAGAACAAGGAAGTTAAGGAATGAGTCCACCTTAGTGAGGGTGGTGCCTTTTGAAGGACCAATGGTGCTTTTTGAGCTCCTTTATGTCTCTTCCTTGCCTCTGTTGCTTGATTCCTAGTGATTTTGGTGCTCCTATCCTTAGTTGCTCCCAATAATTATGTGGAGGAACATGTATCCCCTGAGGTATCTCAGGGATCTCTTGATTTGCAGTCAAATGCTCTACTACTGACCTATGGATTCTTTAGATAAATCTCTCTATCTCCCATGACTCAGAGGTGGAAGCAATTGTCTTCCCTTTTTCTTCTTTTTTTTTTTGAGGTTTCTCTGGCCTTAGGTGCCATCAATGGTTATGGAAAAGTAAAAAGCTATACTTTTACCACACCAAACTTAGAATGTTGCTCGCCCTCGAGCAAAAGAAGAAAGAATAGAAGAAGAAGAAGAAGAAGAAGAAGAAGATATGGAGGAGAGGAAGAGAGGTGTGCGGTGAAGAGGTAAAGAGGTAATGGGAAGAGAGATTGAGGTGATTGGTGAAGGGTTTTTGGGAAGAGTGTTTATGGGGAAGAGAGGATAAATGTGAAGAAGAGGAGAGAGGGTGAGTTGAGGTAGGTGGGGATCCTGTGGGGTCCACAGATCCTGAGATGATCTTATGGGGTCCACAGATCCTGAGGTGTCAAAGATTTACATCCCTGCACCAATTAGGCATGTAAAACGCCTTTGCATACAATTATGGCGTTTAAACGCCAAGGTAATGCATGTTCTGGGCGTTCAACGCCCAACTGCAGCATGTTTCTGGCGTTTAGCGCCAGCTCTCCTCAAGGTGTAATCCTGGCATTTAAACGCCAGGATGCTGCTTATTTCTGGCATTCAACGCCAGATCCATGCTCTGTTCTAGCGTTGAACGCCAGCCAGATGCTCCTTACTGGTGTTTAAATGCTAGTAAGTCCTTCCTCCAGGGTGTGATTTTTCTTCTGCTGTTTTGGATTTTGTTTTTAATTTTAGTATTTTTTTGTGACTCCACATGATCATGAACCTAATAAAATATAAAAGAACAATAAAAATAAAATAAAATAAGATAAATAAAAATTGGGTTGCCTCCCAATAAGCGCTTCTTTAATGTCAATAGCTTGACAGTGGGCTCTCATGGAGCCTTACAGGTGATCAGGTCAATGTTGTAGACTCCCAACACCAAACTTAGAGTTTGGATGTGGGGATTCAACACCAAACTTAGTGTTTGGATGTGGCCTCTCAACACCAAACTTAGAGTTTGATTGTGGGGGCTTTGTTTGACTTTGTACTGAGAGAAGCTTTTCATGCTTCCTCTCCATTGTTAAAGAAGAAGATCTTTGAGCCTTAAACACAAGGTAGTCCTCATTCAATTGAAGGACTAATTCTCCTCTGTTAACATCTATCACAGCTCCTGCTGTGGCTAGGAAAGGTCTTCCAAGGATGATGCATTCTTCCTCCTCTTTCCTTGTAACTAAGATTATGAAATCAGCAGGGATGTAAAGGCCTTCAACCTTTACCAACACGTCCTCTACCAATCCATAAGCTTATCTTACTGACTTTTCTGCCAATTGTAATAAAAATATGGCAGGCTGTACCTCAATGATCCCCAGCTTCTCTATTACAGAGAGTGGCATAAGATTTATGCCTGACTCCATATCACACAGAGCCTTTTCAAAGGTCATGGTGCCTATGGTACAGGGTATTAAGAATTTGCCAGGATCTTGTCTCTTTTGAGGTAAGGTTTACTGAACCCATGTATCTAGTTCACTGATGAGCAAGGGAGGTTCATCTTCCCAAGTCTCATTACCAAATAACTTGGCATTTAGCTTCATGATAGCTCCTAAATATTGAGCAACTTGCTCTCCAGTTACGTCTTCATCCTCTTCAGAGGAAGAATAGTCTTCAGAGCTCATGAATGGTAGAAGGAGGTTTAATGGGATCTTTATAGTCTCTATATGAGCCTCAGATTCTCTTGGGTTCTCAATAGGGAACTCCTTCTTGCTTGAGAGACGTCACATGAGGCCTTCCTCATTGGGATTCACGTCCTTTCCTTCCTCTCTAGGTTCGGCCATGTTGATTATATCAATGGCCTTTCACTCTCTTTTTGGATTCTCTTCAGTATTGCTTGGGAGAGTACTAGGAGGAGTTTCAGTGATTTTCTTACTTAGCTGGCCCACTTATGCCTCCATATTTCTAATGGAGGACCTTGTTTCACTCATGAAACTTAAAGTGGCCTTAGACAGATCAGAGACTAAATTTGCTAAGTTAGAGGTACTCTATTCAGAATTCTCTGTCTGTTGTTGAGAAGATGATGGATAAGGCTTGATATTGCTGAGCCTATTTCTTCCACCATTATTAAAGCCTTGTTGAGGCTTTTGTTGATCCTTCCACGAGAAATTTGGATGATTTCTCCATGATGAATTATAGGTGTTTCCATAAGGTTCACCCGTGTAATTTACCTCTGCCATTGCAGGGTTCTCAGGATCATAAGCTTCTACTTCAGAAGATGCCTCTTTAGTACTGTTGGATGAATTTTTCCATCCATTCAGACTTTGACAAATCATGTTGACTTGCTGAGTCAACATTTTGTTCTGAGCCAATATGGCATTTAGAACATCAATTTCAAGAACTCCCTTCCTTTGAGGCGTCCCATTATTCACGGAATTCCTCTCAGAAGTGTACATGAACTGGTTATTTGCAACCATGTCAATAAGTTCTTGAGCCTCTGCAGGTGTTTTCTTTAGGTGAATGGATCCACCAGCAGAATAGTCCAGTGACAACTTAGAGAACTCAGATAGACCATAATAGAAGGACATCATTTGGTCATCTGCTTGTATCTTTTCCAAGCTTCATAGAGGGATTCACCATCTTTTTGTTTGAAGGTCCGAACATCCACTCTAAGCTTGCTCAGCTTTTGAGGAGGAAAAAACTTAGCTAAGAAGGCTGTGACCAGCTTATCCCAAGAGTCCAGGCTATCTTTAGGTTGAGAGTCCAACCATGCTCTAGCTCTGTCTTTTACAGCAAAAGGGAAAAGCATGAGCCTGTAGACTTCAGGATCTACTCCATTAGTCTTACCAGTCTCACAGATTTGCAAGAACTCAGTTAAGAACCGGTAGGGATCTTCTGATGGAAGTCCATGAAACTTGCAGTTTTGTTGCATTAGAGCAACTAATTGAGGTTTCAGCTCAAAATTGTTTGCTCTAATGGCAGGAATTGAAATGCTTCTTCCATCAAACTTGGAAGTAGGTGCAGTATAATCACCAAGCATCCTTTTTACAATATTGTTATTGGGTTCGGCTGCCATCTCCTTTTCTTGTTCAAAAATTTCAGCAAGGTTGTCTCTGGATTGTTGTAATTTAGCTTCTCTTAGTTTTCTCTTCAGAGTCCTTTCAGGTTCTGGATCAGCTTCAACAAGAATGCCTTTTTCCTTGTTCCTCTATGTCACAGTAAAGAGGTTCCTTATTGTTAGTAGAAGAAGAAATGGAATAAAGAAAGGAGAATCCAAACAGAAGGGTGAAGATAGGGACAGTGATTTGAGATGAAGAGAAGTGTTAGTAAATGAATGAATAAATAGAATAAGATGAGAGACAGAAGTTTTCAAAAATAATTTTGAAAAGGAGTTAATGATTTTCGAAAATTAATATAAGAAATAAAATTAAAATTAAAATTTAAAACAATTAATTAATTAAAAAGAAATTTTGAAAAAGAGGGAGGTATTTTCGAAAATTCGAGAGAGAAAAGTTGTTAGGTGGTTTTGTAAAAGATAAGAAATAAATAAAAAGTCAAATAGTTAGTTTAAAAAAATCAAATTTGAAAAGATAAGAAGATAAGAAGATAAGAAGTTAGAAAAGATATTTAAAATAAAATTTTTGAAAAAGTTAAATTTTTGAAAAAGATATGATATAAAAGATAAGATAAAAATATATGATTTAAAAAGATATGGTTGGAAAAGATTTAAATTTTTAAAATTAATTACTTGACTAACAAGAAACTAAAAGATATGATTCTAGAATTTAAGGATTAAACCTTTCTTAACAAGAAAGTAACAAATTCAAATTTTTGAATAAATCATATTAATTGTTAGCATAATTTTCGAAAATAAAGATAAAATTAAGAAAAAGATTTTTGAAAAATAATTTAAAAAAAATAATTAAATTTTTGAAAATTAAATAAAAAAATGAAAAAGATTTGATTTTTGAAAATGTTTTAATAAAATAAGATTTTTAAAATTTGAAAATTTGACTTGACTTACAAGATATTTTTTTATTTTTGAATTTTTAATTATGAGAGAGAAAAACATAAAAAATGACTGACAACATGAAAATTATGAATCAAAATACATGATGCATGCAAGAACACTATGAATGTCAAGATGAACACCAAGAACACTTTGAGGATCATGATGAACATCAAGAACATATTTTTAAAAAATTTTTTATGCAAAGAAAACATGCAAGACACCAAACTTAAAAACTTTAATGTTTAGACACTATGAATGCAAAGATGCACATGAAAAACAACAAAAGATACAAAACAAGAAAATTTAAAGATTAAACAAGAAGGCTTACCAAGAACAACTTGAAGATCATGAAGAACACTATGAATGCATGAATTTTTGAAAATTGCAAGAATAATATGAGTATGCAATTGACACCAAACTTAAAACATGACACAAGACTCAAACAAGAAAAACAAAAATATTTTTTATTTTTATAATTTTATGATTTTTTGTATTTTCTTTTAATTTTTCGAAAAATATATAGGAAAAATAAAATAAGAAATTCAAAATTTTCAAAACATATAGGAATCTTTCAATGTTAGCCTAAAGCTCAAATCCAAGGGTTGGGCAAGGCTTAATAGCCAGCTAGCTTCAGAAGATATAAATCAGGCATGCAACAGCTGATATTTCATCTAACTCTATATACATACCCTTTTATGTTAACAAGTGGAAGCCTCAATCCAATTGAGTTACACATGGCTTTACAGCCAGGCAAGCTTCAACATGCTTCATGAAACACTAGAATTCGTTCATAAAAATTTTGAAAAATTTTCGAAAACAAGTAAGAACATTTTGAAAAATGTTTTGAAAAATTATTTATATTTTTTTTGAAAACGTTTGAAAAGAAAATAAAAAGAAAATTACCTAATCTGAGCAACAAGATGAACCGTCAGTTGTCCAAACTCGAACAATCCCCGGCAACGGCGCCAAAAACATGGTGCTGTTGCCGGATCAAAAAAACTTGGTGTTGTGGTTGCACGTAATTGTAATTCAAACAATTCCCGGCAACGGCGCCAAAAACTTGGTGCACGAAATTGTGATCATCAACAATGGCACCAAAAACTTGGTAGCGCTCTCAAACGTGAATCACACTTAGTCACAACTCCGCACAACTAACCAGTGAGTGCACTGGGTCATCCAAGTAATACCTTACGTGAGTAAGCGTCGATCCCATAGAGATTGTTGGTATGAAGCAAGCTATAGTCATCTTGTAAATCTCAGTTAGGCGGATAGTAAATGTTAGGGAGTTTTCGAATAATAAATAAAGCAGAAAATATAGATAGAGTTACTCTGTAATTCAATGGTGGGAATTTCAGATAAGTGTCTGGAGATGCTTGTCCCTGTTGGATCTCTGCTTTCCTACTGCCTTCCTTCAATCCTTCTCATTCCTTTCCATGGCAAGTTGTATGTAGGGTATCACCGTTGTCAATGGCTACATCCCATCCTCTCAGTCAAAAAGGTCCAAATGCTCTGTCACAGCACCACTAATCATATGTCGGTTCTCGATCATGTTGGAATAGAATCCCTTGATTCTTTTGTGTTTATCATCACGCCCAACAATTGCGAGTTTGAAGCTCGTCACAGTCATTCAATCCCTGAATCTTACTCGGAATACCACAGACAAGGTTTAGACTTTCTGGATTCTCATGAATGCCGCCATCAATCTAGCTTATACCACAAAGATTCTGGTTAAGGAATCCAAGAGATATGCGCCCGGTCTAAGGTAGAACGGAAGTGGTTGTCAGTCACGTGTTCATAGGTGAGAATGATGATGAGTGTCACGGATCATCACATTTGTCATGGTGAAGTGCAACGAATATCTTAGAGCGGGAATAAACTGAATTGAATAGAAAATAGTAGTAATTGCATTGAAACTTGAGGTACAGCAGAGCTCCACACCCTTAATCTATGGTGTGTAGAAACTCCACCGTTAAAAATACATAAGTGATGAAGGTCCAGGCATGGCCGAATGGCCAGCCCCCAAACATGATCAAAAGACCGAATGGTCAAAAGACTTGACAATCAAAGACACTGAATACAATAGTAAAAAGTCCTATTTATACTAGACTAGGTACTAGGGTTTACAGAAGTAAGTAATTGATGCAGAAATCCACTTCCGGGGCCCACTTGGTGTGTGCTTGGGCTGAGCTTGAACTTTACACTAGCTGAGGCTTCTTTTGGAGTTGAACGCCAAGTTGTAACATGTTTTTGGCGTTCAACTCTGGTTCGTGACAAGTTTCTGGCGTTTGACTCCTGAATGCAGCATGGAACTAGCGTTGAGCGCCAGTTTACATTGTCTAAACATGAATAAAGTATAGAATATTATATATTTCTGGAAAGCTTTGGATGTCTACTTTCCAACGCCATTGAGACTGCATCATTTGGAGTTTTGTAGCTCCAAAAAATCCATTTCGATTGTAGGGAGGTCAGAATCCAACAGCATCAGCAGTCCTTTGTTAGCCTTTTATCAGAGTTTTGCTCAGGTCCCTCAATTTCAGCCAAAAATTACCTGAAATCATAGAAAAACACACAAACTCATAGTAAAGTCCGGAAATGTGAATTTATCATAACAACTAATGAAAACATCCCTAAAAGTAGCTAGATTATACTAAAAACTACCTAAAAATATTGCCAAAAAGAGTATAAAATATCCGCTCATCATGGAGCCACAAAAATATTGCAAAAATAAAAAATAGAATCAAAAATAGCAAAAGAAAAAGCACACCCTGGAGGAAGAGCTGTCTGGCGTTTAAACACCAGAAACATGCATCTGTCTGGCATTTAACGCCAGAAACAAGCACCAAGCTGGCGTTCAACGCCTGAAACAAGCATCAGGCTGGCGTTGAACGCCAGAAACAAGCTACATTTGGGTGTTTTACGCCAGAAACAAGCATCAGTCTGGCGTTAAACACCAGGATTGCATGCAGAGGGCGTTTTACACGCCTAAAAGGTGCAGGGATGAGAAATCCTTGACACCACAGGATCTGTGGACCCTACAGGATCCCCACCTACTTCTTTCTTCTTTTGCTCGAGGGTGAGCAACATTCTAAGTTTGGTGTGGTAAAAGCATAGCTTTTTTTTGTTTTTCCATAACTATGGATGGCACCCAAGGCCAGAGAAACCTCAAGAAAGAGGAAAGGGAAGACAATTGCTTCCACCTCTGAGTCATGGGAGATGGAGAGAATCATTTCAAGGGTCCATAGCTCAGTAGTAGAGCATTTGACTACACATCAAGAGAGCCCACTGATGGACCTCAACAAGAGCAAGAGGAATTCCCTCATCAAGAAATCCCTGAGATACCTCAGGGGATACAGTTTCCTCCACACAATTATTGGGAGAAACTAAGGATAGGAGCACCAAAATAACTAGGGATCAAGCAACAGAGGCAAGGAAGAGACATAGAGGAGCTCAAAAACATAGAGGACCTCAGGCGCTCCATTGATCTTCAAGAGGGAGACACCACCCACACTAAGGTGGACTCATTCCTTAATCTTCTTGTCTATTTATTTGCTGTTTTCGGTTTTATGCTATATGTTTGTCTATGTTTGTGTCTTTATTACATGATCATTAGTGTCTAGTGTGTATGTCCTAAGGCTATGAATAATTCCATGAATCCTTCACCTTTCTTAAATGGAAAAATGTTTTTAATACAAAAGAACAAGAAGTACATGAGTTTCGAATTCATCCTTGAATTTAGCTTAATTATATTGATGTAGTGGCAATACTTTTTGTTTTCTGAATGAATGCTTGAACAGTGCATATTTTTTATCTCATTTTTTATGAATGTTAAAACCATTGGCTCTTGAAAGAATGATGAACCAAGAGAAATGTTATTGATAATCTGAAAAATCATGAAATTGATTCTTGAAGCAAGAAAAAGAAGTGAAAAAAAAGCAAAAGCTTGCGAAAAAAATGGCGAAAAAAAAGAGAAAGAGAAAGAAAAAGCAAGCAGAAAAAGCCAATAGCCCTTAAAACCAAAAGGCAAGGGTAAAAAAAAGGATCCAAGGCTTTGAGCATCACTGGATAGGAGGGCCCAAAGAAATAAAATCCAGGCCTAAGCGGTTAAATTAAGCTGTCCCTAACCATGTGCTTGTGGCATGCAGGTCCAAGTGAAAAGCTTGAGACTGAGTGGTTAAAGTCATAATCCAAAGCAGAAAAAGTGTGCTTAAGAGCTCTGGACACCTCTAACTGGGGACTTTAGCAAAGCTGAGTCACAATCTGAAAAGGTTCACCCAGTCATGTTTCTGTGGCATTTATGTATCCGGTGGTAATACTGGAAAACAAAGTCCTTAGGACCACGGCCAAGACTCATTAAAGTAGCTGTGTTCAAGAATCAACATACTTAACTAGGAGAATCAATAACACTATCTAAAATTCTGAGTTCCTATAGGTGCCAATCATTTTGAACTTCAAAGGAAAAAAGTGAGATGCCAAAACTGTTCAGAAGCAAAAAGCTAAAAGTCCCACTCATCTGATTAGAACTAATATTCATTGATATTTTGGGATTTATAGTATTTTTTCTTCTTTTTATCCTATTTGATTTTCAGTTCCTTGGGTACAAGCAACAATTTAAGTTTGGTGTTGTGATGAGGGGATAATTTATATGCTTTTTGGCATTGTTTTTAGGTAGTTTTTAGTAGGTTCTAGCTACTTTTTAGTATGTTTTTATTAGTTTTCATGAAAAATTTATATTTCTGGAATTTACTATGAGTTTGTATGTTTTTCTATGATTTCAAGTATTTTCTGGCTGAAATTGAGGGAGCTGAGCAAAAAATCTGATTTAGGCTGAAAAAGGACTGCTGATGCTGTTGGATTCTGACCTCCCTGCACTCGGAATGGATTTTTTGGAGCTACAAGAGTCCAATTGGTGCGCTCTCAATTTGGTTATAAAGTAGACATCCAGGGATTTCCAGCAATATATAATAGTTCATACTTTGATCGAAGATAAACAACGTAAACTGGCGTTTAACGCCAGTTCCATGTTCCATTCTGGCGTTAAACGCCAAAAACAGGTTACCAGTTGGAGTTAAACGCCTAAAACAAGTTACAACCTGATGTTTAACTCCAGAAACAGCCCAGGCTCGTGAGAAGCTCAAGTCCCAGCCCCAGCACACACCAAGTGGGCCACATAAGTGGATTTCTGCACTATCTATCTTAGTTTATTCATTTTCTATAAACCTAGGTTACTAGTTTAGTATTTAAACAACTTTTAGAGATTTATTTTGTATCTCATGACATTTTAGATCTGAACTCTATACCTTTTGACAACATGAGTCTCTAAACTCCATTGTTGGGGGTGAGGAGCTCTGCAGCGTCTCGATGAATTAATGCAATTATTTCTGTTTTCCATTCAAACACGCTTGTTCCTATCTAAGATGTTCATTCGTGCTTTAATATGAAGAAGGTGATGATCCGTGACACTCATCACCATTCTCAATCCATGAATGTGTGCCTGACAACCACCTCCGTTCTACATTAGATTGAATGAGTATATTTTCGATTCCTTAATCAGAATCTTCGTGGTATAAGCTAGAATCCATTGGCAGCATCCTTAAGAATCCGGAAAGTCTAAACCTTGTCTGTGGTATTCCAAGTAGGATTCAAGGATTGGATGACTGTATTAAGCTTCAAACTCGTGAGTGTTGGGCGTAGTGACAAATGCAAAAGGATCAATGGATCCTATTCCGACATGATCGAGAACCAACAGATGATTAGCCGTGCTGTGACAGAGCATTTGGACCATTTTCACTGAGAGGATGGGAAGTAGCCATTGACAACGGTGATGCGCTACATACAGCTTGCCATGGAAGGAGCCTTGCATGTTTGAAAGTGAGAAAGCATTATATTCATGCCCTGGGTCGAGTTACCCGACCCGGGATGATTGGCGATAAAAGCGACCGACCTCCTTAGGTCTGACTAGCCGACCTCTTCTCAAAGAGCTCGGCCAAATCGACAGGAGAGCCCAGTAAAGGGCCCAAACAGAGGAACATGACCCAAATCCTAGGGCAACCCAAGCCTATAGAGATAAAGGCGGTTCCATTGAAGATACGCTGACCTCAACTCAAAGATAAAGATAAAATAAGATAACTAACTTATCTTATCCAAAGGTCACATCTCATCATTATAAATATGCTGGAGCACCCAGGTGTAACTCATACTCTGATTCTACATAAAATCTGCTTAATACCCTTGCTAACTTAAGCATCGGAGTCCCTTGCAGGTACCTCCCACCCTTCGGTGACAGAGGATTAGCAGCACCATCAGTCTAATAAGTCAGACGTACAAGCTCCGGCTGTCATCCACCTGTCGGACACACCAGCTACGACCAGTACGGAAGACCTCGTCCGGGATCGACCTCCAGTTTCAGGTAACCCTCGGAACACGTTATGTTACTGGAATTCATAAGACAAAGCATCTCCAAAACTCCATCATATTCTCCATTATTGCATAATAAGTATTTATTTCATGCTCTTTTACTTTTTACAATTAAAACTAAGAATCATTATTGATATTATACCCTGACTAAGAATTACAGGATAACTATAGCTTGCTTCAAGCCAACAATCTCTGTGGGATCGACCCTTACTCACGTAAGGTATTACTTGGATGACCCAGTGCACTTGTTGGTTAGTTGTGTGGATTGCAAAAAGTGTGATTGCAATTTCGTGCACCAGGTTCCTTCTTTCAGGAGGGTTTTGTTGCTTGTCTCATGTGACTCTGGTAGGTCTAGCTCCTCTTGGGTTACACTTGGCTGTTGTTCCTTCTGACCACATTGCTTGTCAACCAGGGGGATTCTCAGGTGTGGTGCTTGTGCTCCCGTGCTTGTCTCTTCCATTAGTTCCTTATTGTGCTCTTCTCTTGACTCTTTGTTATCATGATCTGCTTCTTGTGAGGGTTTGAAGACATTGAAGGTGAGTTATTCATCATGTATCCTCAATATTAGTTCTCCTCGCTCCACATCTATAAGCGCCTTGGCGGTGGCTAAGAATGGTCTCCCCATGATGATGGGATGGATGTGATTCTCTTCCATCTCCAAGATAACAAAGTCTGTAGGAAGGAAGTAGTTCCCAACCTTCACTAACACATTTTCAACCACTCCTATTGCTTGTTTTTGAGTTTTGTCAGCCAATTTGATGATTACGTCTGTGGGTGTTAGCTCATTGATTTGAAGCTTTTTCATGAGGGATAGAGGCATTAAGTTGATGCTTGCTCCCAGGTCATAGAGTCCCTTATCAATCATTATTTTTCCTATAGCACAGGGGATGCGAAAACTCCCTGGGTCCTTCCTTTTTGTAGGTGGCTCTGTTTGAATGAGAGCACTGCACTCCCTATTCATCACTATTGTTTGCCCACCCTTCAGTGAACACTTTTTGGTCAGCAGCTCCTTTATGTACTTAATGTATGAGGGCATCTGCTGAAGAGCCTTAATGAATGGTATGTTCACATGAAGAGATGCAAACATATCGAGGAACCTTGAATATACTCTCCTTGCTACACCACCCTTGAGCCTTTGGGGAAAAGGTGCATATGGATTCAGAGTCTCCTCTTTCTTTAGCTCCTCCCTGTGTGTGGGATTGGGTGCTTGATTTCTCTCTTCATGTTTTTCCTTTGGATTGTCTTGAAAGTGTTCTGTTTGTGTGTTTGCTTCTTCCACACTCCTCTCATCACTTAGAGTGATCATCTTGCATTCTTCCCATCTTACTTTCTTTGCTTCTCCTCTTGGGTTCTTCTCCGTGTCAGTTGGAAAACTATCAGTAGGTTTGGGAAATTGTTGAGATAGATACCCCACTTGGGACTCCAGCCTCTTGATGGTGTCTCCCTAGTTTTTTATATTGGCTCGCACTTCATCCTTGAACACCCTGTTGTCTTGGACTTCCTTATATATGCCTTCAAGTAGGGTCTCAATTCTGGAGAGTCTATCTTCGGTTGGTGATGGTGGGTTGAGGTTAGGAAGTTGAGAGTGGTCATGTTGGTTTTGATATGGAGGTTGAGAAGGGTGATTAGGTGGGTGTTGATATGATCTTTGTGAGGGATGTTGGTGAGTTGCATTGTTGTTGGGATTGTGGTTGTGGCGTCTCTAGTCTTGGCCTTGGTCTTGTTGATTTCCCCACCCAAAATTAGGGTGGTTTCTCCAACCAGAATTATAAGTTTTAGAGTATGGATCATGGGTCTGCCTAGGTGAGTTTCCAACGTAGTTGGCTTGTTCCCAGTCACCTTCTTCTCCTGTATCACTCCTTCTTGAGCTGCTGCAACTTGGTTCTCCTCCATCTTCTTGGTAAGATCGACTAACTGCTTAGTGATCATCTTATTTTGAGCCAGCATTGCATCCATATAGTTCAGCTCCATCACTCCTCGAGTGTTGCTCCTTTCAGAAGCATAGAAGTAGTCATTCTCAGGTACAGTCTCAATGACATCTATGGCTTCTTCAATGGTCTTCGTCTTGTTTAAAGATCCCCCTGATGAATGTTCTACGACCTTCTTTCTAAGTCCTTAAATCTCTCCCATGCCTCATAGAGAGTTTTACCATCTTGTTGCCTGAAGGTTTGTACCTCAGTTCTCAACTTATTGATTCTTTGAGGAGGGTAGAATCTAGCCAAAAATTTGTTTACCATATCTTCCCAATTTGTCAAACTCTCATTTGGGAAAGATTCCAGCTATTTAGATGCTTTGTCCCTGAGTGAAAAAGGTAACAAAAGCAGTCTACAGACATCCGAATGAACACCATTAGACTTTACAGTGTCACATATTCTTAGGAAGGTGGTTAGATGTTGATTGGGGTCTTCTTTGGGCACTTCCTCCGAATGAACAGTTGTTCTGAACAAGGGTGATGAGCTGGGGTTTTAATTCAAAGTTATTGGCATGTATGGTTGGCTTTTGGATACTACTTCCACAATTTCCTGAGTTTGGATTGATGTAAGAGCCTAGAACTCTTTTCTCTTGCCTAGCATGATTCACAGGGCCTTCTCTGGCATGGTTGTGAACTTCTTCTTCACGGTTGTTTTCCAGGTTCTCCTCCATGTTTGTTTCAAAGTACTCCTCCTCTTCCTCAGCACCAACAACTCTTTTCCGTCTTGCTTCCCTCCTTAATCTAAGGAAGGTCCTCTCAGGTTCAGAATTAAAAGAAGTTAAAGCTCCGCTTCTTCTCCCTGTCATACAACTAACAAAACCCACAGCAAGAAATAAAATGAAGAGATTATTCTTGTTAGAGTGGCTGTTAGTGTGAGTGGTGCAAATTATCAAACAATTAGTGGGTTAGTGAACAAAATTGTAAATAACAACAAAGAGAAAGAAAACAAAGAGGGGAGATGGGGGAGAGGAAGAAAATAACTGATACTGAAGATAAATGACTAGGTAAAATAAACAAGCAAAAGAAAATGCTCAATCTAGTGATCTTCCAACTTAATCATTGTCGATACAAAATCAATTCCCAACAACGGCGCCATAAACTTGATGCACGAAAACTTTTCTCTCAACAAATTTCCCTTCGGCAAGTATACCGAATTGTCGTCAAGTAAAAACTCACAATAGAGTGAGGTCGAATCCCACAGGGATTGATTGGTCAAGCAACTTTAGTTGGAAAAATGTCCTAATTGAGCTAAACAGAAATTGAGTTGAGAATTGCAGAAAATTAAATGACGAGAAAGTAAATGGAAAAAAGTAAATTTTAGAATCTCAAATGGGGATTTGGGGAGATGAGCATAAAGATAAATGGCAGAAAGTAAAGAGAATAGGTAAGATCAGAAATGGGGGGTTCATTGGGCTTAGGAGATGTTGCATTCTCTGGATCAAGTTCATTCTCATCTCTTCCTCAATCAATGCATTCAATGATCTCCTTGGCAATCTTAGGTGATTGGATCCCAATTCCTTGGCAACCCAATCTCTCTAAGCTTGAACAATTGCCCAATTCATTGATTTAATTGCTCATGGGAAGAGATGAAGTACGGTCACCAATTTGGTCCAACATGAGAAAGCATTTCTAGCATGATATCCTCATCCCTTTTCCAAGGCTCAGAGGAGATCCAATTATGGAGAGTTTCTTTTCCATGATAACTAACCAATTGAATTAAGATCGAAAGCTTTCTAGTAAATCAAGAGAAAAAAAAGAGGAAGAAGAATGAAAACTATAACTGATCAATAAAATTATAACAGAGCTCCCTAACCCAATGAAAGGGGGTTTAGTTGTTCACAGCTCTGGAAATGGAAGATGATAGAGAAGAATACATTCTAAAGTAACTAGAAAGTGCAGAAAAGTAAATATACAAGGTGTAGTTCTCCAAATTGCAAAAGCTCCTCTCTATTTCAAAACTACTCTTATATATACTACTTTCTTGATCTTCTAGTCAGTTCTTCAAGTCTTGGATATGGGCCTTTGATCTTGATTTGAAGAAGTTACAATCTTCAGTGGGCTCAGCTTTGCTTGCAGAAAAAGAGTGAGTTAGGCATGTGTGGATGTTAGTTAGGACGTTAACGTTAAGTAAAAATGTGGGTTCGAGAACGTTAGTGACGATCACCTTTTTCACTGACGTTCCAAACCAAAAAATGATCCACGTTAACTTCAATGTTAGTGGCACTAACATTGCCTCTTGGTCCTTCGCAAACGTTATTGGCATTCACCTTTTGCAATAACGTTGCTCTTTTCCTCTTTTCCCCATGTTAGTGATCCACATTAGTGTAACTAATGTGGCCCTTAACGTGGGCATGCCTAAGCTTCGAGAGCATTAGTGACACTTACCTTTGTCACTAACGCTCCAAACGCCCCTCCTTCCCATGTTAGTGCCTCACGTTAAATGCATTAACGTGACCACTAATGTGGTGGTGATTGCCATCTCCAACGTTAGTAACAAAAGTGAGTGTCACTAACGTTGGCCTATCATGCTTAGCTCCACGTTACTCTTAACGTTAGTGGTCTTAACGTGACCACTAACGTGGGCACTATTGGCTTAGTCCAATGTTAGTGACAAAGGTGAGTGTCACTAACGTTGGCGATTGCTTTCTCCTCCCACGTTAGAGTTCACGTTAATTAGATTAATGTGACTATTAACGTGGCTAAATGTGCCTTTGGGGAACGTTAGTGACATTCACTTTTACCACTAACGTTGGAGCTCTCCTTCTCCTTTACGTTAGCTACCACGTTAATGTACTTAACGTGACAACTAACGTGGGCTATGATGGCTTCGAAGGTGTTATTGGTGATCATTTTTTCCATTAAAACTACAAGCTTGTCCCCATTCCACATTAGTAGTCACGTTAATTAGATTAACGTGGCTGCTAACGTGGCTCCTTCTTGCTTCCTTTGTCCTAAAATCAAGCAATCAAAGTGCATCAAAGCTCTGTTCCAAGTCATGAGATTATGCATCATCCATTTTATCATTCAATTCCTGCTTAATTCTCATGAAATCATGTAAATTTCACAATGTTTGCTTGAATCAAGGTGTAAGTGTATTTTTATCCAAAACTTGCTTATTTACTAAGAAAATGCATGAAACTACCATAAAACAGTAAAGAAAATGTCAGTGAAACTGGCCAAAATGCCCTGGCATCATTAGTAGAGGCAAAGTCTCAGATAGTTAGTATGTAAGTTAAAATTAAAGAAAATGAACAAAAACAAAGAAAAAGTTCTTAATTTAGACCACCACCTTACCTAATCATTGTCAATCTAATCAATCCCTGGCAACGGTGCCAAAAACTCACCGGCAAGTGTGCTGGGTCGCGTCAAGTAGTAATTACTCACATGAGTGAGGTCGATCCCATAGGGATTGAAGGATTGAGCAATTTTAGTTAGGTTGTTGATTTAGTCAAGCAAACAAGTATTGATTTGAGTGATTTGTATTCAACAGAAGCTAAATTGCATGAAATTTAAAGGGAGAGGGGGAATTGATAGTAAATTAAAGAGCAGAAGAAGTAAAAGAGCTTAATCTTAAAGAACAAGCAATGTAAATGACTGAAACTTAGATTGCAAGAAATGTAAATGGCAGAATCTTAGAGTGCAAGAAATGTAAAATTGCTGAAAGTGTAAAAGGATCTGAGAGCTAGGAATTTAAAACTGAACAAGAGAACGTAAATAGCAATAAATCAAAGAAGTAAGAGATGAATTGAAATGCAACAGATCTCAAACATAGAAGGAAAATTTCTTGAAGAAGCAATACATGAAGTGGATTCAACTCAATTATAAAATCTAAAAGTGAAGTTGAAGATCTCAGGGGTTGAATGAGACTAGAAAACAAGTCTAGATCTCAATTCCTTCCTTGATCCAACAGAGAATAATTGCAGAAGAAATAAAGATGAAAGCAGTAAAGAAAACTTAGATCCAAATCACAATTCCTTGAAATTATGCAAAAAGTAAACAAAAAGAGATCTCAGATCAAGAATGAAACAGAATTCCTTCAATTCTCAATCCAAGATTCAATACAAAGAGTGAAGAGTGTAGAAGTCAGAACAAAGAGAAAGAGAATTCAATTCTCAATCCCAATTCCCAAACCCAAAGCTAAAATCTCAACTGAGCTCCCCCAAAGTGAAAAATGAAAAGTAAAAATGTCTATAAAGGTCCAGAAAAAAGTCCTCTCTAAATCAAACTAACTTCTATTTATACACTTCCTATCTTTTGATTTTAGAATTTGGAGTGGGCCTTTAAAGTTTGTGAAGAATTGAATGTAAATGGAATTTTAATTGAATTTGGACCATGGGCACACTCCCATGGTAGCGCTCAGTTGACAAGGAGAGCGTAGCACTCTCCCTTTATTTTCCTTTGCAAATTGTTGCGCGTGCCAAGCCTTCTGTGTCAGCCTCAAAAGCGCTCGGTGAAGAAGGAGAGCGCAGCATCCATGGGCCTTGGCATGCCAATTCTTGCGTGACAAGCTCCTTAGTTGTGTCAACTTTGCTAGCGCTCAGTGAATGGAGAGAGTGCAGCGCTCTATGCTTGGGATGGGAGCCTCTCTTCGAACCTTGGTGGAAGCATTTGGGAAGCAATTTTCCTTTGAAGAGTGTAGCGCTCCTTGCTTGCCAGCATGAGGCTCCTGGTTTTGAATCCTTGTGATTGCAATTTGGCCACTTTTGGCATATTTTCCTTGCAAGTAGCGATTCTCCTTGCTCCCTTAAGAGCAAAGTTTGATCCTTGGGGCCTCCACTAGCAAACATTTACCCTTGCATTTTCTTATGATAAGCCCCGATAAAGTTAACAAAGTTAACCGAGCGCTATTGATTTTGCCTTGTTTCCTTAGTTCCTTGTAGCGCTCAGTTAAGTCAGAGAGCATAGCATCCTTGCCTTTGCTTCTTGGATTTGAGTAGTGCTCAAATAGAGAGCACTGTGCTCACTAAGAGAGCGCTATGGCTTTTCTCCTTTGATGCGCCACGCTTTTGTTTCCTTTGGATACGTTTTATAGGCCACGCTTTCTTGTTTTTTTCTTTTCTTTACCTACAAGTAATCAAAACAACCAATCAAAGTATCACCAAATTCACAAGGTTTATAAATCATTCAAAAACCAATTAATTTTAGCCTAAATCTCATGATTTAGTATCAAATAAAGGATGGTTGATTGATTCAACAAAACCATGTAATTCCATTCCAAATCACTTACTTATAATGCAATAAAGTGCGTAAAACCTAATGAAACAAGTGAAAAATGCTTGAAAAGCTAGCATAAGATGACTTGTCATCATTAACCCTAAACACTTGAACGATTAGAGTGTATATACATGATGAGCGGATAATTTATACGCTTTTTGGCATTGTTTTTATGTAGTTTTTAGTATAATCTAGCTACTTTAGGGATGTTTTCATTAGTTTTTATGCTAAATTCATATTTCTGGACTTTACTACGAGTTTGTGTGTTTTTCTGTGATTTCAGGTAATTTCTGGCTGAAATTGAGGGACCTGATCATAACTCTGATAAAAGGCTGACAAAGGACTGCTGATGCTGTTGGATTCTTACCTCCCTGCATTCGAAATGGATTTTCTGGAGCTACAGAACTTTAAATGGCGCGCTCTCAACGGCGTTGGAAAGTAGACATCCAGAGACTTCCAGCAATATATAATTGTCTATACTTTATTCATGATTAGATGACGTAAACTGGCACTCAACGCCAGTTCCATGCTGCATTCTGGATTCAAACGCCAGAAACACGTCACGAACCTTAGTTGAACGCCAAAAACACGTTACAACTTGGTGTTCAACTCCAAAAGAAGCCTCAGCTTGTGTAAAGTTCAAGCTCAGCCCAAGCACACACGAAGTGGGCCCCGTAAGTGGATTTCTGAATCAATTACTTACTTCTGTAAACCCTAGTAGCTAGTCTAGTATAAATAGGACTTTTTACTACTGTATTTAGTGTCTTTGATTGTTAGGTCTTTTGACCATTCGGTCTTTTGATCACGTTTGGGGGCTGGCCATTCGGCCATGCCTAGACCATCATCACTTATGTATATTTAACGGTAGAGTTTCTACACATCATAGATTAAGGGTGTGGAGCTCTGCTGTACCTCAAGATTCAATGCAATTACTACTATTTTCTATTCAATTCACTATATTCCTGCTCTAAGATATTCGTTCCACTTCACCATGACGAATGTGATGATCCGTGACACTCATAATCATTCTCACCAATGAACGCGTGACTGACAACCACTTCCGTTCTACCTTAGACCGGGCGCATATCTCTTGGATTTCTTAATCAGAATCTTTGTGGTATAAGCTAGATTGATGGCGGCATTCATGAGAATCCGAAAAGTCTAAACCTTGTCTGTGGTATTCTCAGTAGGTTTCAGGGATTGAATGACTGTGACGAGCTTCAGACTCGCGATTGTTGGGCGTGATGACAAACGCAAAAGAATCAATGGATTCTATTCCAACATGATCGAGAACCGACAGATGATTAGTCGTGCCGTGACAGAGCATTTGGACCTTTTTTACTAAGAGGATGGGATGTAGCCATTGACAATGGTGATTCCCTACATACAGTTTTTCATGAAAAGGAATAAGAAGGATTGAAGGAAGGCAGTAGGAATGCAGAGATCCAACAGGGACAAGCATCTCCAGACACTTATGTAAAATTCCCACCATTGAATTACATGAGTAACTCTATCTTTATTTTTTGCTTTATTTATTATTCGAAAACTCCATAAGATTTACTATCTGCCTAACTAAGATTTACAAGATGACTATAGCTTGCTTAATACCAACAATCTCTGTGGGATCGACCCTTACTCACGTAAGGTATTACTTGGATGACCCAGTGCACTTGCTGGTTAGTTGTGCGGAGTTGTGACTAAGTGTGATTCACGTTTGAGAGTGCTACCAAGTTTTTGGCGCCATTGTTGATGATCATAATTTCGTGCACCAAGTTTTTGGTGTCGTTGTCGTGGATTGTTCGAGTTTGGACAACTGACGGTTCATCTTGTTGCTCAGATTAGGTAATTTTCTTTTTGTTTTGTTTTCAAAAATTTTTTTAAAAAAATATCCCTATTTTTGAAAAAAAATATTTTGAAAATAAATCATTCTATGGCTTCAGAATTTTTAAGAATGGATTCTAGAGTTTCATGAGGCATGTTGAATCCTGGCTGGCTGTAAAGCCATATCCAAATTCTTTTAGACTAAGGCTTCAACTAATCACCACAATGCATGTAATTCCGTCCTAAAGCTGGCTGGCTATGAAGCCATGTCTAACCCTTGGATTGGAGCTTTAGGCTAACATTGAAAGATTCCTGGAATCCTTATTAAAAATTTTGAATTTCTTGTTTTCTTTTTCCAATATGTTTTTCGAAAAAAATATATATATAAAAGAAAATACAAAAAAGTCATAAAATAAAAAAAAAAAACCAAAAATATTTTGTGATTCTTGTTTGAGTCTTAGGTCATGTTTTAAGTTTGGTGTCAATTGCATGCATTAAAAATATTTCTAGCATTTTTCAAAAATTCATGCATTCATAGTGTTCTTCATGATCTTCAAGTTGTTCTTGGTAAGTCTTCTTGTTTGATCTTGATGTTTTCTTGTTTTGTGTCTTTTACTATTTTTCATGTGCATTTTTGCATTCATAGTGTCCAAGCATTAAAGATTTCTAAGTTTGGTGTCTTGCATGTTTTCTTTGCATCAAAATTTTTTTAAAAATATGTTCTTGATGTTCATCATGATCTTCAAAATGTTCTTGGTGTTCATCTTGACATTCATAGTATTCTTGCATGCATTATGCGTTTTGATTCATAATTTTCATATTGTGAGTCATTTTTTATATTTTTCTCTCTCATAATTAAAATTTCAAGTCAAATTTTCAAATTTTAAAAATCTTATCTTATTAAAACTTTTTCAAAAATCAAATCTTTTTCATTTTTTTATTTAATTTTTGAAAATTTAATTATTTTATTTTTTTAAATTATTTCTCAAAAATCTTTTTCTTAATTTTATCTTTATTTTCGAAAATTATGCTAACAATTAATATGATTGATTCAAAAATTTGAAGTTGTTACTTTCTCGTTAAGAAAGGTTCAATCTTTAAATTCTAGAATCATATCTTTTAGTTTCTTGTTAGTTAAGTAATTAATTTTAAATTTTAAAAATTTAAATCTTTTCCAACCATATCTTTTTAAATCATATCTTTTTATCTTATCTTTTATATCATATCTTTTTAAAAATTTGATTTTAAATATCTTTTCTAACTTCTTATCTTTTCAAATTTGATTTTTTTAAACTAACTATTTGACTTTTTGTTTATTTCTTATCTTTTTTCAAAACCACCTAACAATTTTTCTCTCTCTAATTTTCGAAAAAACCTCCCTCTTTTTCAAAAATTCTTTTTAATTAATTAATTGTTTTAAATTTTAATTTTAATTTTATTTCTTATCTTAATTTTCGAAAATCATTAACTCCTTTTAAAAATTATTTTTGAAAACTTTTGTCTCTCATCTTATTCTATTTATTCATTCATTTACTAATACTTCTCTTCATCTCAAATCACTGCCCCTATCCTCACCCCTGTGTTTGGATTCTCCTTTCTTTATTCCATTTCTTCTTCTACTAACAATAAGGAACCTCTTTACTGTGACATAGAGGATTCTTCTTTTTTTCTGTTCTCTTCTCTTTCATATGAGCAAGAACAAGAAAAAAGGGATTCTTGTTGAAGCTGATCCATAACCTAAAAGGACTCTGAAGAGGAAACTAAGAGAATCTAAATTACAACAATCCAGAGACAACCTTGCTGAAATTTTCGAACAAGAAAAGGAGATAGCAGCCGAACCCAATAACAATAATTCAAGAAGGATGCTTGGTGATTATACTGCACCTACTTCCAAGTTTTATGAAAGAAGTATCTCAATTCCTGCCATTGGAGCAAACAATTTTGAGCTGAAACCTCAATTAGTTGCTCTAATGCAACAAAACTGCAAGTTTCATGGACTTCTATCAGAAGATCCCTACCAGTTCTTAACTGAGTTCTTGCAGATCTGTGAGACTGTTAAGACTAATGGAGTAGATCCTGAAGTTTACAGGCTCATGCTTTTCCCTTTTGTTATAAGAGACAGAGCTAGAGCATGGTTGGTCTCTCAACCTAAAGATAGCCTGGACTCCTGGGATAAGCTGGTCACGACCTTCTTGGCTAAGTTCTTTCCTCCTCAAAAGCTGAGCAAGCTTAGAGTAGATGTTCAGACCTTCAAACAAAAAGATGGTGAATCCCTCTGGTGCATGAATTGTGATTCGCACAACTAACCAGCAAGTGCACTGGGTCGTCCAAGTAATACCTTACGTGAGTAAGGGTCGATCCCACGGAGATTATTGGTTTGAAGCAAGCTATGTTTATCTTATTATTCTTAGTCAGGATCTTAATTAAAATTATCAGTTGGAATTATTAGATTGGAAAAATAAAAGAGAATAATAGCGTTACTTGTTGTGCCAGTAGTGAGAAATATGTTGGAGTTTTGGAGATGCTTTGTCCTCTGAACTTCAACTCTTCCTTGAAATCCTTCTCCACACGAAAAGTCCCTTCCATGGCAAGCTCTATGTAGGGTGTCACCGTTGTCAATGGCTACTTCCCATCCTCTCAGTGAAAACGTTCCTATGCTCTGTCACAGCACGGCTAATCATCTATTGGTTCTCAATCAGGTTGGAATAAAATCCCTTGATTCTTTTGCGTCTGTCACTAACGCACAGCCTTTAGGAGTTTGAAGCTCGTCACAGTCATTCAATCCCAGAATCCTACTCGGAATACCACAGACAAGGTTTAGACTTTCCGGATTCTCATGAATGCCGCCATCAATCCGGCTTATACCACGAAGATTCTGAGTAATGAATCTAAGAGATACTCATTCAATCTGATGTAGAATGGAGGTGGTTGTCAGGCACACGTTCATGGATTGAGGAAGGTGATGAGTGTCACGGATTATCACCTTCTCCATAATTAAGCGCGAATGAACATCTTAGATAAGAACAAGCGTGTTTGAATGGAAAACAAAGGAATTGTATTAAATCACCGAGACGCTGCAGAGCTCCTCACCCCAACAATGGAGTTTAGAGACTCATGCCGTCAAAAAGTATGTAATTTAGATCTGAAAATGTCATAAGGTACAAGATAAGTCTCTAAAAGTTGTTTAAATAGTAAACTAGTAACCTAGGTTTACAGAATATGAGTAAACTAAGATAATTGGTGCAGAAATCCACTTCTGGGGCCCACTTGGTGTGTGCTGGGCTAAGACTAAAGCTATCCACGAGTTGAGGCCTTTCTCGGAGTTGAACTCCAATTTATAACGTGTTTTGGGCGTTCAACTCTGGATCATGACGTTTTTCTGGCGTTTAACTCCGGACAGCAGCATGTACTTGGCGTTCAACGCCAAGTTACGTCATCTATCTTCGCGCAAAGTATGGACTATTATATATTGCTGGAAAGCCCTGGATGTCTACTTTCCAACACCGTTGAGAACGCGCCAATTCGACTCCTGTAGCTCCAAAAAATCCATTCCGAGTGCAGGGAGGTCAGGATCCAACAGCATCAGCAGTCCTTTTTCAGCCTAACTCAGATTTTTGCTCAGCTCCCTCAATTTCAGCCAGAAAATACCTGAAATCACAGAAAAACACACAAACTGATAGTAAAGTCCAGAAATATGATTTTTGCCTAAAAAATAATAATATTCTACTAAAAACTAATTAAAACATACTAAAATCTACATGAAATTACCCCCAAAAAGCGTATAAAATATCCGCTCATCACAACATCAAACTTAAACTGATGCTTGTCCTCAAGCAACTAGATAAATAAAATAGGTTTTAACAGAAATTAAGGAGTAATAATATTTTAGAGTTTTAAATGAAGCTCAGATTCTTATTAGATGAGCGGGGCTTGTAGCTTTTTGTTTCTGAACATTTTTGGCATCTCCCTTTATCCTTTGAATTTCAGAATGATTGGCATCCATAGGAACTCAGAATTTAGATAGTATTATTGATTCTCCTAGTGTAGTATATTGATTCTTGAACATAGTTATTTTATGAGTCTTGGCCGTGGCCCTAAGCACCTTGTTTTCCAGTATTACCACCAGATACATAAATGCCACAGATACATGACTAGGTGAACCTTTTCAGATTGTGACTCAGCTTTGCTAGAGTCCCCAGTCAGAGGTGTCCAGAGCTCTTGAGCACACTCTTTTTGCCTTGGATCACGACTTTAACCACTCAGTCTCAAGTTTGTAACTTGGACCTGCATGCCACAAGCACATGGTTAGGGACAGCTTGGTGTAGCCGCTTAGGCCTAGAACTATTTCCTTAGGCCCTCCTATCCACTGATGCTCAAAGCCTTGGATCCTTTTTACCCTTGCCTTTTGGTTTTAAGGGCTGTTTGGCTTTTTTTTCTTTTTATCAAAAATTTTTTTTTGCTGCTTTTTCTTGCTTCAAGAATCAATTTCATGATTTTTCAGATCATCAATAATATTTTTCGTGTTCCTCATTCTTTCAGGAGCCAATATTCATCAAATTCAAAGTACAAGTTATGCACTGTTCAAGCATTCATTCAGAGAACAAAAAATATTGCCACCACACATAGTTAATTATAATTTTTATTAAGAACTCGAAAAATATAGATTACTTCTTTATTCTCAAAAAAATCTACTACTTTATTCATGCCTGATGATGATGAGAAAAATAAATTATAGCTTAATTGGAAATAAAATCAAAATAGATATACTAATTACTACTACTACTACTATATATCTCCTAAGGTAAATTTCCATAATAACACTATCACAGAGTTAAAGCAAAAAAATTGGAACTCAACAACTTGTTGTTTTGAGGAGTAGATGTTCCTCTAATCTGTAGGGTGTTTTTCAAGGATTAATTTTTGGCGCTTCAGCTCCCTTAGATCGCGCCCTTGCTCTTCCTGTTCCTTAAGCAGTTTGCAAAGCATGCTACTTTGATTGCTTTGTTCTTCCCTTATTTGGTCCATAGCTTCTTGCAATTTGGAAATAGAAGCCTCAAGACGTTCCCAATATTCGAATTGAGGCAGTTCTGGGAGGGCTTCCTGTGCTCTCCTCTTGGCTGAATCATCTTGTTGCTGTTGTCTGACCATTGATATTCCAGTGATTGGCCTCTCAACTGGGATATACTCTGTTATTCCCATCTTCACTCCAACATCTTTGCAGAGCATAGAAATTAAGCTTGGATAGGCCAATCTGGCGTCCTTGGAATTCCTGTTTGCTATTTTGTATAGCTCACATGAGATCAGTTGATGGACTTCTACTTCTTTTCCCAACATGATGCAGTAAATCATTATTGCTCTTTTAACAGTAACTTCAGAACGGTTGCTGGTGGGCAATATCGAACGCCCTATGAAATCTAGCCAGCCTCTGGCTACTGGTTTTAGATCTTCTCTTTTGAGTTAATTTGGGATGCCAGTCGTGCTGGTGGTCCACCTGGCTTCAGGGATGCATATATCCTCTAGAATCTTGTCCAGACCTTTATTTACCCTCATCATTCTCCTATTAAAGGAGTCTGGGTCATCTTTCAGTTGGGGAAGCTTAAATATCTCCCTGATCTTGTCAGGATGGGTATGAACAATCTTTCCTCTGACTAAGGTCCGATGGTCATAGAGAGCAGCTCCAATTATTCTTTGCCTGTCTGTCTGCCATAGATTAGCATAGAACTCCTGAACCATGTTCCTTCCCACTTTCGTTTCAGGATTGGCCAGAATTTCCCAGTTCTTGTTTCGAATTTGCTCTTGGATCTCCAGATATTCATCTTCTTTCAGATCAAATTTGACTTCCGGGATCACTGATCTGTGACTCATTATCTTGTAGTACTGGTCTGAATGTTCTTTAGTTAAGAACTTCCCTTGATTCCAAAGTGGCTTTGGAGTGTTCTCTTTCTTGCCTCTTAGGGTGGGTTGTTTTCCTTTAGGAGCCATGATCTTTAGTGGGTATGTTTTTGTGATCACGGATAAACACACCAAACTTAGAGCTTTGCTTGTCCTCAAGCAAAAGAGGAGAAAGAAGAGGGATAGGAGGAGAGCAAGTGTGGTATGGTGATGATGAGAGGGGCGCCGAATTCAATATATAGGGAGGGGGTGGGAAATTTTCGAAAATAAGAAAAAGATAAGATAGAAGATATGATTTGTAAAAGATAGATGTGATAAGAAAAATATATAGTTTAAAAAGAGAAAGATCTGAATAATAATTAAAAGATAGATCTGAATTTTTAATTTTGAAAAAGATTTTAAAAAGATAATTGAGTTTTGAAAACAAACTTAAAAGAGTTGGATTGGATTGGAAAACAATTTGTCTTTATGGATTAAGATATATTTGAAATTTTTGAAACATGGATTTTTTAGAAATCAGGATTTTTAGAAAACTAATTTGATATGGGGGATGACAATTTGAAACATGTTTATGTAAGAAATCATGAATTGAAACATAAAAATTTAGAAAAACGAATTTTTACCTCCTCCCACCATCCTGGCGTTAAACGCCCAAACGATGCATGTTTTGGGCGTTTAACGCCCAAATGCTGCTTCTCCTGGGGGTTCAACGCCCAGCTGATGCTTCTTTCTGGCGTTGAACGCCAGGAAGTCCTTTGTCACTGGGCATTTTTCTGAACGCCCAGGATGCTAACAATCTGGCGTTGAACGCCCAGAAGGTGCTTCTTTCTGGCGTTTAACGCCCAGATGGCTACCCTTACTGGCGTTGAACGCCCAGTGGGTGCTTCTTTTGGGCGTTCAACGCCCAAAGGCGTTGAACGCCCAGTAGGTGCTTCTTTTGGGCGTTCAACGCCCAAAACGTTTCTTACTGGCTTTTTGATGCCAGTAAGCTTTCCAAATTTCCCTGTAACTCTGTGACTTCAATCAATTGCTACTTCACCTTTTGAAGATACTCTGGCATCTACCTGTAAAACTTGATCAATTAGAAAAAACAACAAATAGAATTAAATTTTGTGAATGGCTGGGTTGCCTCCCAGCAAGCGCTTCTTTATTGTCCTTAGCTGGACAGTGAGCTCTCATGGAGTCTCACAGATAATCAGAGCAAGGTAGGGACCTCCCAACATCAAATTTAGAGTTTGAATGTGGGGGTTCAATGCCAAACTGAGAGTTTGGTTGTGGCCTCCCAACACCAAACTTAGAGTTGGACTGTGGGGGCTTTGGTTGACTCTGCAGTGAGAGAAGCTTTTCATGCTTCCTCTCCATGGGACCTCTCCACCGGGATTTTAATTTCCCGGGGAATAATTTGAGCCTAGAATTAAATAGCAGAACTTTCTGCCCCGGCTCAACGACTCTGGATGACAATTTCTTATCATGCCATCTTTTTGCTTTCTCATTGTAAATTTTTGCATTTTCGAAAGCATTGAGTCTAAATTCCTCTAGCTCATTTAATTGGAGCAATCGTTTTTCTCCAGCTAACTTAGCATCAAGGTTTAGGAATCTGGTTGCCCAGTAGGCCTTGTGTTCCAGTTCCACTGACAAGTGACATGACTTTCCATACACAAGCTGGTATGGAGAGGTCCCTATAGGGGTCTTGAATGCTGTTCTGTATGCCCACAGAGCATCATCCAAGCTTCTTGCCCAATCCCTTCTACGGTTAATTACAGTCTATTCCAGGATTCTTTTGAGTTCTCTATTTGAGACTTCAGCTTGCCCATTAGTTTGTGGGTGATATGGAGTGGCTACCTTGTGGCTAACTCCATAACGTACCAGAGTAGAGTAAAGCTGTTTATTGCAGAAATGGGTGTCCCCATCACTGATTAATACTCTAGGGATACCAAATCTGCTGAAGATGTATTTCTAGAGGAATTTTAACACTGTTTTAGTGTCATTGGTGGGTGTTGCAATAGCCTCCACCCATTTGGATACATAATCCACTGCCACCAGAATATAAGTGTTTGAGTATGATGGTGGGAAAGGTCCCATGAAGTCAATGCCCCATACATCAAACAAATCAATCTCCAAGATCCCTTGTTGAGGCATGGCATAACTGTGAGGTAGATTGCCAGATCTTTGGCAACTGTCACAATTAAGCACAAACGCTCGGGAATCTTTACAGAGAGTAGGCCAGTAGAAGCCACTTTGGATGACTCTTGTGGCTGTTCGCTCACTTCCAAAATGTCCTTCATACTGTGATCCATGGCAGTACCATAAAATCTTTTGCGCTTCTTCCTTAGGCACACATCTACAGATTACTCCGTCTGCACATCTCTTGAAGAGATATGGT
>NC_029775.3:58403130-58405158 GCF_000817695.3 Arachis duranensis | reverse complement strand
ACCATATCAGAGAAAATTGAGAGCATACACCTTTGAAATGTTGCAGGTGCATTGCATAGGCCAAATGGCATCCTTCTGTATGCAAATACTCCAGATGGACATGTGAATGCCGTTTTCTCTTGATCTTGGGGATCTACTGCAATTTGATTATAACCTGAATATCCAACCAGGAAGCAGTAGTATTCATGACCTGCTAGTCTTTCTAGCATTTGGTCTATGAATGGTAAAGGAAAATGATCCTTTCTGGTGGCTGTATTGAGCCTTCTATAATCAATACACATACGCCACCCTGTAACTGTTCTTGTAGGAACCAGTTCATTTTTTTCAATATGAACCACTGTCATGCCTCCCTTCTTAGGGACGACTTGGACAGGGCTTACCCAGGGGCTGTCAGAAATAGGATAAATAATCCCAGCCTCTAGTAATTTAGTGACCTCCTTCTGCACAACTTCCTTCATGGATGGGTTCAGCCGCCTTTGTGGTTGAACCACTGGCTTGGCGTCACCTTCCAATAGGATCTTGTGCATGCATCTGGCTGGGCTAATGCCCTTGAGATCACTGATGGACCACCCAAGAGCTGTCTTGTGTGTCCTTAGCACTTGAATTAATGCTTCCTCTTCCTTTGGCTCTAAGGTAGAGCTTATGATTACAGGAAAGGTATTACCTTCTCCCAGAAATGCATATTTCATGGATGGTGGTAATGGTTTGAGCTCGGGTTTTGGAGGTTTCTCTTCTTCTTGAGGGATTTTCAGAGGTTCTATTATTCTCTCTGATTCCTCCAGGTCAGGCTGAACATCTTTAAAGATGTTCTCTAGCTCTGATTCGAGACTCTCAGCCATATTAACCTCTCTTACCAGAGAGTCAATAATATCAACACTCATGCAGTCATTTGGGGTGTTTGGATGTTGCATGGCTTTGACAACATTCAACTTAAACTCCTCCTCATTGACTCTCAAGGTTACTTCCCCTTTTTGGACATCAATGAGGGTTCGGCCAGTTGCTAGGAAAGGTCTTCCTAGAATGAGAGTTGCACTCTTGTGCTCCTCCATTTCCAGCACCACAAAGTCAGTAGGAAAGGCGAATGGCCCAACCTTGACAATCATGTCTTCAATCACTCCTGATGGGTATTTAATTGAGCCATCAGCAAGTTGAAGGCATATCCTGGTTGGTTTGATTTCTTCAGTCAAACCAAGCTTTCTGATAATAGATGCAGGTATTAGGTTGATACTTGCCCCAAGATCACATAAAGCTTGCTTGGTATAAGTACCCTCTAATGTGCATGGTATCATAAAGCTCCCAGGATCTTTAAGCTTCTCAGGTAAGCTTTCCAGAATGACTGCACTGCATTCTTCAGTGAGGTAAACTTTTTCAGTTTCCCTCCAATCCTTCTTATGACTTAAGATCTCTTTCATGAACTTAGCATAAGAAGGTATTTGCTCAAGTGCTTCTGCAAACGGAATCTTTATTTCAAGAGTCCTAAGATAGTCTGCAAAGCGGGCAAATTGCTTATCCTATTCCGCTTGGCGGCAAAGCGGGTAAATTGCTTATCCTGTTCCGCTTGGCGGAGTTTTTGAGGATAAGGCATTTTGGCTTTGTATTCCTCAACCTTAGTTGCTGCAGGTTTATTACCTACAGGAGTGGGTTGGGAAGCCTTTTTAGAAGGGTTGTTATCAGTACTTGTATGTGACTGATCCCCCACTGGCATTTGAATGCCAGGGGTGGAAGCTGGAGTGGCGTTAGACGCCACCTCCTTGTTTGTTACTGGCGTTTGAACGCCAGAACCATGATCCCTTTGGCCGTTCAACGCCGGATTCATGCTTGTTTCTGGCGTTGAACGCCAGAAATGAGCATGGTCTGGGCGTTCAGCGCCAGCTTTATTCCTTTCTGGGCTCTGACTGTCCTCAGAGGGATTTTGAGTAACTAATTGTTCATTTCTTGGTTTGCTGCTGCTTTGAAGTGAGGTATTTAATGTTTTCCCACTTCTTAATTGAACTGCTTGGCATTCTTCTGCTTTTTGTTTTGACAGTT
>NC_029775.3:58401854-58402394 GCF_000817695.3 Arachis duranensis | reverse complement strand
CAAAACTACTAACTCCAATGGAGGGTATACAGATACTACTCCCATATGAAGTAGTAGTGGGGTTAGCATATGACCCCAGAGTCCTTCTGGACTGTTCCCTTCCACTTAGGTCCATGTTGGAGTAAAGGAGGTAATGTGGATTTAATTTTTTTTTAAATTAAAAATTAAAAGGAAGATAAAATAAAATAAATGGAAAACTAAATAAAAATTTAAAAATTAGAAAACCAAATAAAATAAAAATAAAATAAAATAAAAAAAAGAATTTAAAAATATTTTATGAAGATTTTCGAAAAAGTGAGGAGAGAGAAAGTGGTTAGGATATTTTTGAAATTGAAATTTGAATTTTTATATAAAATTTTCGAAAAATGTAGTTCAAAATTAGTTAGAAAGTATATATATATATTTTTTTGAATTTTGAATTTTATGATGAAAGAGAAAAATATGCAAAAGACACAAGATTTAAAATTTTTAGATCCAATGTTCCTTATTTTCGAAAATTTTGGAGGGAAAACACCAAGGAACACCAAACTTAAAAATTTT
>NC_029775.3:58400777-58401625 GCF_000817695.3 Arachis duranensis | reverse complement strand
TTTTTGAAAAAGATTCCAAAGAAGATACCCAATTATGAAGAACAACTACTAAAGCTCCAGCCAATTGGGCAGTAACTTCAATGTTGATTTTAAAAATGTATCATATTTATGGATAAAAATATAAATTTTTGAAAGTTAATGTTTTGAAAAAGCACAAGAAAAACAAGAAAAGACACAAAACAAGAAAAACTCAAGATCAAAGAAGCAAAACAAACAAGAACAACTTGAAGATCAAAGAAGAACAAAGACACTAATACGAAAATTTTAAAGAAGAATATAAAATATGCAATTGACACCAAACTTATAACAGGACACTCGACTCAAAGAAAAATGAAAAATTAATAAAGAAAAATAATATTTTTGAAAAGCAAATAAAAGACTCTGACCCAATTACCAAAATCTTCCTAATCTAAGAAATAAAATAAACCTTTAGTTGTTCAAACTCGAAACAATCCCCGGCAACGGCGCCAAAAACTTGGTGCACGAATTTGTGATTCGCACAACTAACCAGCAAGTACACTGGGTCGTCCAAGTAATACCTTACGTGAGTAAGGGTCGATCCCACGGAGATTATTGGTTTGAAGCAAGCTATGTTTATCTTATTATTCTTAGTCAGGATCTTAATTAAAATTATCAGTTGGAATTATTAGATTGGAAAAATAAAAGAGAATAATAGCGTTACTTGTTGTGCAGTAATAGGGAATATGTTGGAGTTTTGGAGATGCTTTGTCCTCTGAATTTCTGCAATGTAATATTCAACTCAATTGTTTGTAAAGTTCCATCCATGGCAAGCTGTATGTAGGGTGTCACCATTGTCAGTGGCTACTTCCCATCCTCTCAGTGAAAAC
>NC_029775.3:58375875-58395435 GCF_000817695.3 Arachis duranensis | reverse complement strand
GCAAAAGAATCAAGGGATTCTATTCCAACCTGATTGAGAACCGACAGATGATTAGCCGTGCTGTGACAGAGCATAGGAACGTTTTCACTGAGAGGATGGGATGTAGCCATTGACAACGGTGATGCCCTACATACAGCTTGCCATGGAATGGAGTAAGAAGGATAGGATGAATGTAATAAGAAAGTAGAGATTCAAGAGGAGCACAACATCTCCATACGCCTATCTGAAATTTCCACTATTGATTTACATAAGTATCTCTATCCATTTTATTTTCTGTTTATTTTTATTAATCATATTTGATTTTCTAAATTCCATAATTTTATCCTCCTGACTGGGATTTACAAGATGACCATAGCTTGCTTCATACCAACAATCTCTGTGGGATCGACCCTTACTCACGTAAGGTATTACTTGGACGACCCAGTACACTTGCTGGTTAGCTGAACGGAGTTGTGTCCACACATAAGTGCCATAATAAGGATTCCATACAACAACAAAGAATACTACATTGATGTGATCACAATTTCGTCCACCAAAGGTACAAGATAAGTCTCTAAAAGTTGTTTAAATAGTAAACTAGTAACCTAGGTTTACAGAATATGAGTAAACTAAGATAATTGGTGCAGAAATCCACTTCTGGGGCCCACTTGGTGTGTGCTGGGGCTGAGACTAAAGCTATCCACGAGTTGAGGCCTTTCTTGGAGTTGAACTCCAATTTATAACGTGTTTTGGGCGTTCAACTCCGGATCATGACGTTTTTCTGGCGTTTAACTCCGGACAGCAGCATGTACTTGGCGTTCAACGCCAAGTTACGTCATCTATCTTCGCGCAAAGTATGAACTATTATATATTGCTGGAAAGCCCTTGATGTCTACTTTCCAACGCCGTTGAGAGCGCGCCAATTGGACTCCTGTAGCTCCAAAAAATCCATTCCGAGTGCAGAGAGGCCAGGATCCAACAGCATCAGCAGTCCTTTTTTAGCCTAACTCAGATTTTTGCTCAGCTCCCTCAATTTCAGCCAGAAAATACCTGAAATCACAGAAAAACACACAAACTCATAGTAAAGTTCAGAAATATAATTTTTGCCTAAAAACTAATAATATTCTACTAAAAACTAATTAAAACATACTAGAAATCTACATGAAATTACCCCCAAAAAGCGTATAAAATATCCGCTCATCACCCTCTATGAGGCTTGGAAAAGATACAAGCAGATGACCAAAATATGTCCTTCTGACATGTTTTCAAAATGGACCATGATAGACATATTCTATTATGATCTATCTGAGTTCTATAAGATGTCACTGGACCATTCTGCAGGTGGATCCATTCACCTAAAGAAAATGCCTGCAGAGGCTTAGGAACTTATTGAAATGGTTGCAAATAACCAATTCATGTACACTTCTGAGAGGAATTCCGTGAATAATGGGTCGCCTCAAAGGAAGGGAGTTCTTGAAATTGATGCTCTGAATGCCATATTGGCTCAGAACAAAATGTTGACACAGCAAGTCAACATGATTTCTCAGAGTCTGAAAGGATGGCAAAATGCATCCAATAGTACTAAAGAGGCATCTTCTGAAGAAGAAGCTTATGATCCTGAGAACCCTGCAATGGCAGAGGTAAATTATATGGGTGAACCTTATGGAAACACCTATAATTCATCATGGAGAAATCATCTGAATTTCTCATGGAAGGATCAACAAAAGCCTCAACAAGGCATTAATAATGGTGGAAGAAATAGGCTCAGCAATATCAAGCCTTATCCATCATCTTCTCAGCAACAGATAGAGAATTATGAATAGAGTACCTCTAACTTAGCAAATTTAGTCTCTGATCTGTCTAAGGCCACTTTAAGTTTCATGAGTGAAACAAAGGTCCTCCATCAGAAATTTGTAGGCATAAGTGGGCCAGCTGAGTAAGAAAATAATGAAACTCCTCCTAGTACTCTCCTAAGCAATACTGAAGAAAATCCAAAAAGAGAGTGCAAGGCCACTGATATAATCAATATGGCCGAACCTAAAGAGGAAGGAGAGGACGTGAATCCCAATGAGGAAGACCTCATGGGACGTCTCTCAAGCAAGAAGGAGTTCCCTATTGAGGACCCACGGGAATCTGAGGCCCATATAGAGACCATAGAGATTCCATTAAACCTCCTTCTGGCATTCATGAGCTCTGAAGACTATTCTTCCTCTGAAGAGGATGAAGATGTAACTGGAGAGCAAGTTGCTCAATATCTAGGAGCTATCATGAAACTGAATGCCAAGTTATATGGTAATGAGACTTGGGAAGGTGAACCCCCCTTACTCATTAGTGAACTAGATACCTGGGTTCAGCAAAATTTACCTCAAAAGAGACAATATCCTTGCAAATTTGTAATACCCTGTACCATAGGCACCATGACCTTTGAGAAAGCTCTGTGTGACCTAGGGTCAGGCATAAATCTTATGCCACTATCTGTAATGGAGAAGTTGGGGATCATTGAGGTACAGTCTGCCTTATTCTCATTACAAATGGCAGACAAGTCAGTAAGACAAGCTTATGAATTGGTAGAGGACGTGTTGGTAAAGGTTGAACATCCCTGCTGATTTCATAATCTTAGACACTAGGAAGGAGGAGGATGAATGCATCATCCTTGGAAGACCTTTCCTAGCCACAGCAGGAGCTGTGATAGATGTTAACAGTGGAGAATTAGTCCTTCAATTGAATGGGGACTACCTTATGTTTAAGGCTCAAGGATCTTCTTCTTTAACATTAGAGAGGAAGCATGAAAAGCTTCTCTCAGTACAGAGTCAAACAAAGCCCCCACAATCAAACTCTAAGTTTGGTGTTGAGAGGCCACAGCCAAACTTTAAGTTTGGTGTTGAATCCCCACATCCAAACTCTAAATTTGGTGTTGGGAGTCTACAACATTGACCTGATCACCTGTGAGGCTCCATGAGAGCCCACTGTCAAGCTATTGACATTAATGAAGCGCTTATTGGGAGGCAACCAAATTTTTATTTATCTAATTTTATTTTATTTTCATTGTTCTTTTATGTTTTATTAGGTTCATGATCATGTGTAGTCACGAAAAAAATATTAAAATTAAAAACAGAATCCAAAATAGCAGAAGAAAAATCACACCCTGGAGGAAGGACTTACTGGCATTTAAACGCCTGTAAGTAGCATCTGGCTGGCCTTGAACGCCAGAAACAAGCAGTATCTTGGCGTTTAAACGCCAGGAATATACCCTGAGGAGAGCTGGCACTGAACGCCAGAAACAAGCATGGAACTGGCGTTCAATGCCAGAAACATGCTGCAGTTGGGCGTTGAACGCCTAGAACATGCATCACCTCGGTGTTTAAACTCCAGAATTATATGCAAAGGTGTTTTACATGCCTAATTGGTGCAGGGATGTAAATCCTTGACACATCAGGATCTGTGGACCCCACAGGATCATCTCAGGATCTGTGGACACCACAAGATCCCCACCTACCTCAACTCACCCTCTCTCCTCTTCTTCACATTCATCCTCTCTTCCCCATAAACACTCTTCCTCAAAAACCCTTCACCAATCACCTCAATCTCTCTTCCCCATTACCTCTTCACCACTCACATCCATCATCTCTTTCCCACCCAAACCCACCCACATAACCGAATACACACCTCTCTCCCTCTCCACCATATCTTCTTCTTCTTATATTCTTTCTTCTTTTGCTCGAGGGTGAGCAACATTCTAGGTTTTGTGTGGTAAAAGCATAGCTTTTTGCTTTTCCATAGCCATTGATGGCATCTAAGGCTAGAAAAACCTCAAAAAAAAAAGAAGAAGAAAAAGGGAAGACAATTGCTTCCACTTCTGAGTCATGGGAGATAGAAAGATTCATCTCAAGAATCCATAGATTAGTAGTAGAGTATTTGACTACAAATCAATAGATCCCTGAGATACCTCAGGGGATACATGTTCCTCCACATAATTATGGGGAGCAACTAAGGATAGGAGCACCAAAATCACTAGGAATCAAGCAACAAAGGCAAGGAAGAGACATAAAGGTGCTCAAAAAGCACCATTGGTCCTTCAAAAGGCACCACCCTCACTATGGTGGACTCATTCCTTAACTTCCTTGTTCTTAATTCTCTGTTCATGTTTGCCTATGTTTGTGTCTTTATTACATGATCATTAGTAATTAATAACTATGTTTTAAAGCTATAAATAATTCCATAAATCCTTCACCTCTCTTAAATGAAAAATGTTTCTAATTCAAAAGAACAAGAAATACATGAATTTCGAAATTATCCTTGAATTTAGTTTAATTATATTAATGTGGTGACAATATTTTTTGTTTTCTGAATGAATGCTTGAATAGTGCATAATTTTGATCTTGTTGTTTATGAATGTTAAAATTATTGGCTCTTGAAAGAATGATGAACAAAGAGAAATGCTATTGATAATCTGAAAAATCATGAAATTGATTCTTGAAGCAAGAAAAAGCAGTGAAAAAGCAAAAGCTTGTGAAAAAAAAGGACAAGCAGAAAAAGCCAATAGCCATTAAAACCAAAAGGCAAGGGTAAAAAGGATCCAAGGCTTTGAGCATCATGGATAGGAGGGCACAAGGAAATAAAATCCAGGCCTAAGCAGCTAAATCAAAGCTGTCCCTAACCATGTGCTTGTGGCATGCAGGTCCAAGTGAAAAGCTTGAGACTGAGTGGTTAAAGTCGTGATCCAAACCAAAAAGAGTGTGCTTAAGAGCTCTGGACACCTCTAACTAGGGACTTTAGCAAAGCTGTGTCACAATCTGAAAAGGTTCACCCAAGACTCATAAAAATAGTTGTATTCAAGAATCAACAAACATAACTAGGAGAATCAATAACACTATCTGAAATTCTAAGTCCCTAGAGATGCCAATGATTCTAAACTTCAAGGGAAAAAGTGAGATGCCAAAACTATTCAGAGGCAAAAAGCTACAAGTCTCACTCATCTAATTAGAATTAATATTCATTGATATTTTGGGATTTATAGTATATTCTCTTCTTTTTATCCTAATTTATTTTCAGTTTCTTGGGGACAAGTAACAATTTAAGTTTGGTGTTGTGATGAGCAGATAATTTATACGCTTTTTGGCATTGTTTTTAGGTTATTTTTAGTACAATCTAGCGACTTTTAGGGATGTTTTCATTAGTTTTATGCTAAATTCACATTTCCAGACCTTTCTATGAGTTTGTGTGTTTTTCTGTGATTTCAGGTAAATTCTGGTTGAAATTGAGGGTCCTGAGCAAAACTCTGATAAAAGGCTGACAAAGGACTGCTGATGCTGTTGGATTCTGACCTCCCTGCATTCGAAATAGATTTTCTGAAGCTACAGAACTCCAAAGGGCATTCTATCAATGGCGTTGGAAAGTAGACATCTAGAGCTTTCCCGCAATATATAATAGGATATGCTTTATTCATGATAAGATGACGTAAACTGGCGCTTAACATCAGTTCCAAACTGCATTCTAGAGTCAAACGCCAGAAACACGTCACAAACCAGAGTTGAACGCCAAAAACACGTTACAACTTGGCGTTCAACTCCAAAAGAAGCCTCAGCTTGTGTAAAGTTCAAACTCAGCCCAAGCACACACCAAGTGGGCCCCAGAAGTGGATTTCTGCATCAATTACTTACTTCTGTAAACCCTAGTAGCTTGTCTAGTATAAATAGGACTTTTTACTATTGTATTCAGTATCTTTTATTGTCAGGTCTTTTGACCATTCGGTCTTTTGATCACGTTTGGGGGATGGCCATTCGGCCATGCCTGGACCTTCATCACTTATGTATTTTTAACGGTGGAGTTTCTACACACCATAGATTAAGGGTGTGGAGCTCTGCTGTACCTCAAGTTTCAATGCAATTACTACTATTTTCTATTCAATTCAGTTTATTCCTGCTCTAAGATATTCGTTGCACTTCACCATGACGAATGTGATGATCCGTGACACTCATCATCATTCTCACCTATGAACGCGTGACTGACAACCACTTCCGTTCTACCTTAGACCGGGCGCATATCTCTTGGATTCCTTAATCAGAATCTTCGTGGTATAAGCTAGATTGATGGCGGCTTTCATGAGAATCCAGAAAGTATAAACCTTGTCTGTGGTATCTGGAGTAGGATTCAGGGATTGAATGACTGTGACAAGCTTCAAAATCGCAATTGTTGGGCGTGATGACAAACACAAAAGAATCAAGGGATTCTATTCCAACATGATCGAGAACTGACAGATGATTAGCCGTGCCGTGACAGAGCATTTGGACCTTTTTCATTGAGAGGATGGGATGTAGCCATTGACAACGGTGATGCCTTACATACAGCTTGCCATGGAAAGGAATAAGAAGGATTGAAGGAAGGCAGTAGGAAAGCAGAGATCCAACAGGGACAAGCATCTCCAGACACTTATCTGAAATTCCCACTATTGAATTACGTGAGTAACTCTATCTTTATTTTCTACTTTATTTATTATTCAAAAACTCCATAACATTTACTATCCGCCTAACTGAGATTTACAAGATGACTATAGCTTGCTTCATACCAACAATCTCCGTGGGATCGACCCTTACTCACGTAAGGTATTACTTGGATGACCCAGTGCACTTGCTCATTAGTTGTGCAGAGTTGTGACTAAGTGTGATTCACGTTTGAGAGCGCTACCAAGTTTTTAGCGCCATTGTTGATGATCACAATTTCGTGCACCAATACACATCCAGTGAGGGTTCAATTGCTCAATTCCATATATCCATCTTTGATCACTGCTTATCTTGCAAGTTTGTGAACTCTTTTGAATAACTCAATTCAATTGTGAATGTGTTTTGATATGTTTGATTTTGCCATTAATTATGCATATAAGATTTCTTAGAAATTCGACTCACTGTGACCATATATATGCTTATATATAGAGAGATATATAGTAATTAGAATAGTTAGATGCATGTAGGTAGCTTGCATTTAGATAGTTTGCATTTGAAATAAATTGATTACCCTTTTTTGTCTTTCTTGAATTTAGCATGAGGACATGCTAATGTTTAAGTGTGGGGAGATTGATAAACCATTATTTTATGGTATATTGTAAACCCCAATTTTGTTGTTTATCTTGTGCTTAATTTAGGGGATTTTATCAACTTATCTCACATTTGAAATAGCATGGTTTTATAATTCTCTCTAAATTTGTGCTTAAGTGTGAAAACATTCTTTTTAGGCCTTAAATTTGCTAATTTTAATTCACTTTAATTCCATTTGATTCTTTGATATGTTTATTGAGTAATTTTAGATTCATAAGGCAAGTATTGGATGGAAGAGGTGAACAGAAAAGCATGCAAAAAGGAGGATTCATGGAAAAACAAGGATTTGGAGTGTTTAGAGCGACGCGCACGCGTGACAGACGCGCACGGGTGAAGAGGTGCATCGTCCAGGTGACGCGTACGCATAACATGACATGTATGCGTGACAAGAAAAAGACAGACGATGTGTATGCATGACCCATGCGTACGCCTCACAATCAGCACGTGACCTCATTAAAGTAAAAATTCTGGGGGCAATTTCTGAGCTGCCCAGGCCCAAATCCAACTAATTTCTGAGGCTATTTTATGCAAAATTCAAGATGGGTCAAAGGGGGGAGCAATTAGCTTAGATAAGGACCCTGGTTTAGGTAGTTTTCTAGAGAGAGAAGCTCCCTCTTCTCTCTAGAATTTGGTTAGATTTAGGTTAATTTCTCTTAGATCTAGGTATAATTTCTTGCTTCCATCTTGTTTTCTTTTCAATTTCTTATTCTAGTACTTTAATTCTCCTAGTTTCTCTTGCTATTTCCTTTATTTTATCCTCTTTTATGTTTATGAGCACTCTTGTTCCTTTATTGCGTAATTGTTTATGTTCCTTTATTGCGTAATTGAGTTGTTATTATTGTTTCCTTGCAACTGGATAGTTGTAGATTTTACTATTTCTTGCCACTTACCATGCTTTCCTTTTATGCCTTCCAAGTATTTGACAAAATGCTTGGTTAGATGTTAGGGTAGCTTTTTGAGCATTATTGGCTTGAAAAGAGAAATTAGGTAATCTTGAGTCATTAATACCCAACTCATGTTGGTGATCTAGAGTTGTCAGTTAATATTGTTTCCATTGAGTCTACTCTCTTGCTAATTCTATTAGTAAGTTGATTAGGACTTTTGGATTGAAATTAATTAGTCCTATTTGACTTTCTCTCAAGTGAAGATAACATTATACCTTCATCTTATGTTGGAGATGACTTAATAGGATTAAAATTTGAAATTGTATGTATATATACTGAGATGGTTTTGCTTTTTTGCTAGATGCATTCAAAAGTGAAGGTGATATAAACCTCTTTCATTTTGTATCAATTTTCGACGACTAAAATTTTTATAAGTGGGGGTAGGATGTAAGACCCTAGATTTTTGAAAATTAAATAGTAAGTTATTTATAATTTATTATATTTATTGATAATTTTATTTAAAGAAAATTATTTTTCTAATTTTATGATAGTTCATGTTTAAAATCCATTAGGATTTATAAAATTTTCTAAATAATTGAGTATTTTCATATTAGGGATTTAATGTTTTAATAATTGAAAATAATGAGAATTTTATACAACTTAAACTGAATAATTGAAAGTTTTGATTAATTTTATGAACTAAAAGAAATTTTTTTCTTTATCTCTGATTTTAAATTAGAGTACTTAATTAAAAATAATTTGTATGTTGAAAAAAATTATATATATTATTCTTATAGTTAATTATATTGAATTAAATTTTGTTTTTAATTAATTCTTTACCCAAATCCTAATTCCCAAATAAAAACCCTAATTTTGCACTAAATCTAACCCTAGCCACTTCAGCCACCTTACCCCTTTCTTTTTCCCTAAACACGCACACACCCATACCCATAGTGTGGAAGAGAGCTATGGAGAACGGGAAGGGAAGAGAGGAGAGAGGACATTGCGGAGAGATCGAGAGAGACGTTGCTGAGCTAAAGCCATTGTTGGGAGGATCTTCATCGCTGCATTCATGCTTCACTATCGCCATTCTGCCTTCCATCAAGCCTGAGTCACCACTGCCTTCGAAGCAGTACGCGCGGAGGAGGAACATGCTTGCGTAGTCGTCAAGATATGACGGGGAAAGACGCACGAGAGGGAGCCGGAGTCGCTAGGTTGCCGTCACCGAGCTTTTATGGCCGCCGCCGGCAAGCTTCAATGAGAGAAGAGCTCAAAAAGAGAGATCGATTGATGGAGGGAGCTTTTGTTTGCAAAGCCATGCCTCGACCGCCACATATCTATCACTGTCATTGAGCCAGATTCGTCACCGCCATTCCTGCCGCTGTTGCCATCGTCTGGTTGGTCACCAGCAACAGCCGACACAACTGGAGCTCACCAGAATCAACTGATGGAGCTGCTACTGCTCAGTTCTTAGTTCTTGCTCAGTACCGTATGTTGGTCTTACCTTGAAACCCTCGTCATTAGCATTTTGTTATAGTTTGTTGAGGTTTTTACGACGTTAATGTCTCAGGGTCGAGTTACTGTAACTGCATATGGTGTTTGATGGCTGCCGTTGCAGGAGCGATCAAAAGCATTGTCGCTGCCAACAACTTTGGGAAAGGAAAAAAATGGGGGCTTTGATGCGATTGGTTTTGAGAGTTTCAACATATTGAAGTGGAGGTTTTTCTTAAAATTTATTTTATATTACAGGATTGTTATAAATAGATATTGAAGTGGAAAATATATATTTTTATAATTTTGTGAGTCTTATGGATTGGATTGAGTAGCTCTGGATGATTCTAATTGTTTGTCTGGTTGAATTATTGATTATTTGAGAAGATTAAATATTTTGGAATATTGATTGATTTTGTTAAATTGGCGGTTGCTGAATTGGTTTCCTTGAGATTTGGAAATGTTTAAATATTGGAAATGAGTTTGATTTTTTTGGAAATGAATTGAATTATAGAAATAATTTGATTTTGAAATGGTTTGGCATCGAAAATGATTTGATATTTGGAAATCTAAATTTCGTTCTGTTGGGAATTGATTTGGTTTTGAACCTGTTGGAAAAGGTTGAAAAATTGTTTGGTAGGGACCCTTGAAGGGTGGTGAATGTCTGAGTTTTAGAGAAAATGCTGCAAAATTTTTTATAAAGATTTGAGGCTTCATTTGAAGTGGTTATTTAGAAAGATTTGGATTTAAGGATTATACGATTTGATTTTGAGTTATTAAGTAAAGGATTACGTTTGAGTTTGATTTATTTAGAAAAAAGCAAATTTTGTTTTAAATTTGAATTACTGATAAACAGAATGGGAGATGTGATGAGAATGAGTGTCAGAATGAGGATTGATTATAAAAGTATGATATTGAGGTATATGTGACCGAGTAAGATGCAGTGGCGTTGTCCACCTGCTCCGGGTATAAGTTGAGACTCTGAGTAAGATGCAATGGTGCTATCCACTTGCTCCGGGTAAGAGTCAATCTGGGTAAGAGTTTGAGACTCAGGGTAAGAGGTAAGGGTTGAGTCCTGTCGCCGCTTGCTTCGGGTGAAGAATTGTGACACCGGTTGGGTAAGAGGTAAGGGTGAGGTTGTCCCTTTACTCTGGGTACGCGAAAAAGATACAAAGGTTGCGGTTTGGTCTCACTTGCTCCGTGTTTGGTGTTCTATCTAAGGTTTGCTACCAGACATGTCGGGTTTGACTTGATAACTGATAGATGAGACTCATTTGTATGCTTTGTTTGAATATGAATTTGCTTTGGTTTGCCTAATTGCTTAACTATTATTAACTACTCTCTGAGCTATTTGCTGTAACTACTATCTATACCTATGCTTTCGTTGTCTGTTTTGCCTGTATTTGTTTTTGATGTGGTATTCTTTAGATTGAGTACTGGTGATGAGATGATGATATTGTTGATTGACTATGTGATGGGCTAATGGCCGTGATTGGTCTCTGATTGAGGTTTAGCTATGTATGAAAAATCAATCTGATTCAGCATAGACTTAATGAACCTATGCTTAGAACAGATTGGTCATTCGTATAGTTTAGAAAACTTTTAAGATTTTCTTATAAGGAAAGAAAGTTTTTTAATTTTGGATAATTAACTAATTTCTTTTAAAAAGGTTTTAGATCTTTTGAATGTTAAACCGTTGGCCTTCAAAAGATTCATAAGACAAGCGTTGATCGCTGAACTTGAAAATAGTTTTTTTTTTAAATATCTTATTATGATGATTCTGAAAATCCTCTACAGACTTTTCTTTTCAGGACGAACGAGGATGCTTGTAGAGTTTTAGATAAGTTCTTAGATTTGCTATTTCTGTTTGTATATATAAGTTGCTTGAGTAAGAAGTTTTGTATATATGTATATGCTTATTTGTTTTCATTAAAAAGTATTTCTGTATTCTTTTTAAGAAAATAGCAATACGATTTTGAGACAAAGGCTCTTATTTTATTATTAAGTATATGGAAGTCGTTGTAATACTCCTCATCATCAGAGTGGCACAGCCAGAAGAGTGACATTTTGGTAGTAAGGGTGTTACATACCCGACCTATCCTAAGGGAGGAGCTCATTCTCTACGTAGCAATTGCAAGCCGGGGTATAGCCTCAGCCTTAGTACGAGAATATGAACATGGACAACAACCCTTCTACTTTGTAAGCAACGCTCTGCAGAGGGTAGAACTAAACTATCAAAATATAGAGAAGTTCACATATACCTTTATCATCACTTCTGGAAGGCTCCGACCTTATTTCCAAGCTCAGACTATAAAGGTCCAAACTAACCAACCCATGAAGCTTATTCTACAAAAGATGGACATTACAAGAAGGATGCTAAAATGGGCCATAGAACGGTCCGAATTCGACTTAAGGTATGAAACTTGGACAACAATCAAATCCAAGTATCTGGCTGACTTTGTGGCCGAATACACTAAAGCTCATGGAAATCCTACAACCTGGAGTCTATATGTGGATGGATCGTCTAATAAAGTTGGAACTGGAGCAGGAGTTATTCTGGAAAATGAAGAAAGAACTTGATGCTTGGGCATCTTATACCCTTTTCTAGTTGTTTTCACATTGTTTTTACTTAGATTTTATTAAGTTTTAGTATGTTTTAGTGCAAAATTCATCTTTGGATACTACTTTGAGTTTTTCATGTGTTTTCATAGTTTTAAGTGAAATTCAAAGTAGTTTGGAGAAGTCTAGAGCAAGAGAAGAAAATACTGACAGCCCCTCCCTAGGCGCTGAACGCCTAAACTGGTGTTCAATGCCAGCCAGGAAGCAAAGGATCAGAATGCACTACTCCCCTATGGGCGTTCAACGCCCAGAGTGGTGCTGAACGCCAGGATGCTGTCCATTTCACATACTATTGGGCCTCCAAAGTGGATTTAGCACCTCTTAGGCTTATCTTTTCTTATTTTTATAATTTTTAATTTAAAATAATATCTTTTAGGCTTAGCATTTATTGTTATTTTTAGTATTTATGGGAGAAGATCCATTAGGTTGAGAGAAGCAGACCTTTTTACGTACTTTTCAGAACTCTATTTTCTTTGTAAATTTCAAAACTCTGGCTTGGTGAGAATGGAAGAGGAGCATGCAAAGAGGAGGAAGCATGAAGAATCAAAGGAGAGGAGCAAAGCGATGTGTGCGTACGCACAGACCTGCGTGAGTATGCACAGGAACCAAAGCAGAGCAAAGTGTGCGCGTGCGCTGCATCTTGCATGTCGCACGATCACCCTATGCATCGCAAAGTGTGCGTGCGCACAGTCTCTTGTGCATGTACACAAGTAGAGATTTTGGCCAAGTGTGCGTGCGCACACGTCTATGTGTACGCACAAGTACCCGCACATGCCTTCATTAAAAATACATGTGACTCGCGTTTTTGATGGATTGGAGGCCCAATTCTGAAGCCAATAGCTCATAATGGAGGGGGAAAACAAAACCATAGCATAGCATATCATTAGGATAGTTTTTGGAGTAGTAGTAGTAGGAGGTTTTTATTGTAGTTTTTCTCTAAGTTTCTTTCATCTCCATTAGGGTTTATATTAGGGTTTTACATTTCAAGTGCCATTTTCATTTTTGTTCTTGGATTTTGCTAGCCTCCTTTGTAAGTATTTCTTGATTACTACTCTTTATAGTCACAATTTGCTACTCTTACTTGTAATTAAAGTTTTGGTGTTAATATATATACTTTTTGCAATTTGGATTTCCTGTTGATGATTTTGTTGATTGATGATTATTACATGCTTGGTTGAGTTACTATTGTTGCTTTTGATCATTTGTTGCTCATAGTTTCAAGAATTTTTTTTTAATTTTACCATGATTTGCATTTATGCCCACCAAGTGTTTTGTGGAAATGTCAATTTTGATTATGGGCTAAATTTCCACCTCTTAGCTTGGGGGAAATGAGCAATTGGGTTCCTAGAGTTGGAATGTCCAACATTTAGTGATAATTCTTGGATTGTTAATTGTTCTTGTTTCCACTAACACTAATTTGTTGCTAAGGTAATTAGCAAGTGAGTTAGGATTTGTGGATTAGGAACAATTATGCCCATTTGACTTACTCTCCGATGTGAGGATTAACTAAATGGGATTAATCCATTATAATTGTTATAGTTGTGGTTCCAACAAGGAAAGGACCCTTAGCTCATTCCAAGCCAAGATCCCATTTATGTTTTAAATCACACACTGGTGCGCGTAAATTGTGATCATCAACAATGGCGCCAATAGACTTAGAGCTCTCAAACGTGAATCACACTTTGTCAAAACTTCGCACAACTAACCAGCAAGTGCACTAGGTCATCCAAGTAATACCTTACGTGAATAAGGGTCGATCCAACGGAGATTGTTGGTATGAAGCAAGCTATGGCCATCTTGTAAATCTCAGTTAGGCGGATTCAAATGGTTATAATGGTTTTCGAATATAAAAAAATAAACCATAAAATAGAGATAGAGATACTTATGTAAATCATTGGTTGGAATTTCAGATAAGTGTATGGAGATGCTTTATCCCTTCTAAATCTCTGCTTTCCTACTACCTTCCTTCAATCATTCTTACTCCATTCCATGGCAAGCTTTATGTAGGGCGTCACCATTGTCAATGGATACTTCCCATCATCTCAGTGAAAATGGTCCAAATGCTCTGTCACAGCGCGGCTAATCATCCGTTGGTTCTCGATCATGTTGGAATAGAATCCAGTGATTCTTTTGCATCTGTCACTACGCCCAACACTCGTGAGTTTGAAGCTCGTCACAGTCATTCAATCCTTGAATCCTACTCGGAATACCATAGACAAGGTTTAGACTTTCTGGATTCTCAAGAATGCTGCCAATGGGTTCTAGCTTATACCACGAAGATTCTGATTAAGGAATCCAAGAGATATGTGCTCGATCTAAAGTAGAACGGGAGTGGTTGTCAAGCACGCGTTCATAAGGACGAATGATGATGAGTGTCCCGGATTATCACATCCATCAGGTTGAAGTGCATCGAATATCTAAGAATAAGAATAAGCTTGAATTGAATAGAAGAACAATAGTAATTTCATTAATTCTCGAGGTACAGCAGTGCTCCACACCTTAATCTATGGTGTGTAGAAACTCCACCGTTGAAAATACATAAGTGATCAAGGTCCAGGCATGGCCAAATGGCCAGCCCCCAAAGTCTAAGAACTAAATGTCCGAAGATAGATACCAAGATGTCTAATATAATAGTAAAATGTCCTATTTATACTAGACTAGTTACTAGGGTTTATAGAAATAAGTCTAAATGCAGAAATCCACTTCCGGGGCCCACTTTGATGTGTGCTTGGGCTGAGCATGAGATTTACACGTGCAGAGGCTTCTCTTGGAATTAAACACCAAGTTGTAACGTGTTTTTGGCGTTTAACTCTGGTTTGTGACGTGTTTCTGGCGTTTTACTCCAGAATGCAGCATGGAACTAGCGTTGAACGCCAGTTTGCGTCGTCTAAGTTGGAACAAAGTATAGACCATTATATATTGCTGGATGTTTAATTTCCAACGCAGTTGAGAGCACGCGATGTGGAGTTTTGTAGCTCCAGAAAATCCATTTCGAGTGCAGGGAAGTCAGAATCCAACAACATCTGTAGTCCTTTTTCAACCTGAATCAGATTTTTGCTTAGGTCCCTCAATTTTAGCCAGAAAATACATGAAATCACAGAAAAACACACAAACTCATAGTAAAGTCTAGAAATATGAATTTTGCATAAAAACTAATGAAAACATCCCTAAAAGTAGCTAGAACCGACTAAAAACTACCTAAAAACAATGCCAAAAAGCGTATAAATTATCCGCTCATCACAACACCAAACTTAAATTGTTGCTTGTCCCCAAGAAACTGAAAATCAAATAGGATAAAAAGAAGAGAATATACTATAAATCCCAAAATATCAATGAATATTAGTTCTAATCAGATGAGCAGGACTGTATCTTTTTGCTTCTGAACAGTTTTAGCATCTCACTTTATCCTTTGCAGTTTAGAATGATTGGCATCTATAGGAACTCAGATTTCAGATAGTGTTATTGATTCTCCTAGTTAAGTATGTTGATTCTTGAAAATAGCTACTTTTATGAGTCTTGGCCATGGCCCTAAGCACTTTGTTTTCCAGTATTACGACTGGATACATAAATGCCACAGACACATGACTGAGTGAACCTTTCCAGATTGTGACTCAGCTTTGCTAAAGTCCCCAGTTAGAGGTGTCCAGAGCTCATAAGCACACTCTTTTTGCTTTGGATCACGACTTTAACCACTCAGTCTCAAGCTTTTCAGTTGGACCTACATGCCACAAGCACATGGTTAGGGACAGCTTGATTTAGCCGCTTAGGCCTGGATTTTATTTCCTTGGGCCCTCCTATCCATGGATGCTCAAGATAAACAACAAGATAAAAAATATGCACTGTTCAAGCATTCATTCAGAAAACAAAAAGTATTGTCACCACATCAATATAATTAAACTAATTTCAAGGATTAATTTGAAACTCATGTACTTCTTGTTCTTTTGTATTAGAAACATTTTTCATTTAAGAAAGGTGAAGGATTCATGGAATTATTCATAGCCTTATGACATAGACACTAGACACTAATGATCATGTAATAAAGACACAAATATAGACAAACATGAAGCTCAAAAACCGAAAAACAGAGAGATAAGAACAAGGAAGTTAAGGAATGAGTCCTCCTTAGTGATGGTGGCACCTTCTTCTTGAAGGACCAATGGTGTCCTTGAGCTCCTCTATGTCTCTTACATGCCTTTGTTGCTCCTCCCTCATAGCTCTTTGATCTTTTCTGATCTCATTGAGAATGATGGAGTGTTCTTGGTGGTCCATCCTTAATTGGTTCATGTCATGACTCAATCCTTCTAGAGAAGTGTTGAGTTGTTACCAATAGTTGTTTAGAGGAAAATGCATCCCTTGAGGCATCTCAGAGATTTCTTGATGATGAGCTTCCTTATACGTCTCTTGAGATCCATGAATAGCCTCTCTTGTTTGCTCCATCCTCTTCTTAGTGATTGGCTTGTTTTGGGCGTTCAATGAGGATGTCTCCTTCTTTGACAACTCCAGCTGAGTAGCATAGATGTCAAATGAAATGAGGAAAAGCTAGCCTTGCCAAGGTGGAGGGCTTTTCGGCTACTTTGTAGAGCTCTAGAGAGATGACTTCATGAACTTCTACTTCCTCTCCAATCATGATGCTATGGATCATGATGGCCCGATCCACATTTACTTCAGATCGGTTACTAGTGGGGATGATGGAGCGTTGGATGAACTCCAACCATCCTCTAGCCACAGGCTTAAGGTCCAGTCTTCTTAATTAAACCGAAATGCCTCTTGAGTCTCTTTTCCATTGAGCTCTTTCCACACATATGTCCATGAGGACTCGGTCCAACCTTTGATCAAAGTTGACCCTTCTAGTGTACGTGCATGCGTCTTTTTGCATTATAGGCAAGTTGAATGCCAACCTTACATTTTTCGAACTGAAATCTAAGCATTTCCCCCGAACCATTGTAAGATAATTTTTTGGATTCAGGTTCATACTTTGACCATGGTTCCTAGTGATCCATGCATTGGCATAGAACTCTTTAACCATTAAGATTCTGACTTGTTGAATGGGGTTGGTAAGAACTTCCCAACCTCTTCTTTGGATGACATGTCGGATCTCCGGATACTCATTTTTCTTGAGCATGAAAGGGACCTCAGGGATCACCTTCTTCTTGGCCACAACTTTATAGGGGTGGTCTTGATGGGCTTTTGAGATGAATCTCTCCATCTCCCATAACTCGGAGGTGGAAGCTTTTGTCTTCCCTTTCCTCTTTCTAGAGGTTTATTCGGCCTTAGGTGCCATAAATGGTTATGGAAAAACAAAAAAGCTATGCTTTTACCACACAAAACTTAGAATGTTGCTCATCCTCGAGCAAAAGAAGAAAGAATAGATGAAGAAGAAGACGAAATGGAGGAGAGGGAGAGAGATGTGTGAAAATGAAGAAGGATAGAAGGGTTTATATAGTGGAGGGAGAGGGGTTAGATTTCGGTCATTTAGGGTGGGTTTGGGTGGGGAAGAGATTTTGAATTTGAAGGTAGGTGGGGTTTATGGGGAAGAGAGGATGGATGTGAGTGGTGGAGAGGTGATGGGGAAGAGTGATTGAGGTGATTGGTGAATGATGTTTGGAGAAGAGTGTTATGAAAAGGTGTGAGAGAGAGGGAGAAGGTAGGTGGGGATACTATGGGGTCCACAGATCCTGAGGTGATCCTGTGGGTCCACAGATCCTGAGGTGTCAAGGATTTCTCATCCCTGCACCCTTTAGGTGTGTAAAATACCCTTTGTATGCAATCCTGGCATTTAACGTCAGACTGCAGCATGTTTCTGGCGTTAAACGCCACCTCCATGCTTGTTTTGGGTGTTCAATGCCAATCTGCAGCATGTTACTGGCGTTGAATACGACTTCCATGCTTGTTTCTGGCATTTAACGCCAGCTCTCCTCAAGGTGTAATCCTGGCATTTAAACAGTAGATTGCTGCTTATTTCTGGCGTTCAACGCCATCTTCATGCTTTGTTCTGGCGTTGAACGCCAGCCAGATGCTCCTTACTGGCGTTTAAACGCCAATAAGCTCTTCCTCCAGGGTGTGCTTTTTCTTCTGCTGTTTTTGATTCTGTTTTTAATTTTTGCAATTATTTTGTGACTCCACATTATCATAAACCTAATAAAACATAAAAGAACAATAGAAATATAGATAAATAAAAATTGAGTTGCCTCCCAATAAGCGCTTCTTTAATGTCAATAGCTTGACAGTGAGCTCTCATGGAGCTCACAGATCATCAAAGCATTGTTGGGACCTTCCAGCACCAAACTTAGAGTTTGAATGTGGGGGTTCAACACCAAACTTAGAGTTTGGTTGTGGCCTCCCAGCACCAAACTTAGAGTTTGATTGTGGGGGCTTTGTTTGACTCTGTATTGAGAAAAGCTTTTCATGCTTCCTCTCCATGGTTGCAGAGGAGGATCCTTGAGCTTTAAACACAAGGTGGTCCCCATTCAATTGAAGGACTAACTGTCCTCTGTCAACATCAATCACAGCTCCTGTTGTGGCTAGAAAGGGTCTTCCAAGAATAATGGATTCATTCTCATCCTTCCCAGTGTCTAAGATTATGAAATCAGCAGGGATGTAAAGGCCTTTAACCTTCACTAACACGTCCTCTACCAATCCATAAGTTTGTTTTATTGACTTGTCTGCCATCTCTAATGAGATTCTTGCAGCTTGTACCTCAAAGATCCATAGCTTCTCCATTACAGAGAGTGGCATAAGATTTATACTTGACCCCAGGTCACACAGAGCCTTTTCAAAGGTCTTAGTGCCTATGGTACAGGGTATTAAGAATTTACCAGGATCTTGTTTCTTTTGAGGTATAGTTTGCTGAACCCATGTATCTAGTTCACTAATGAGCAAGGGAGGTTCACCTTCCCAAGTCTCATTACCAAACAACTTGGCATTCAGCTTCATGATGGCACCTAGATATTGAGCAACTTGCTCTTCACTTACATCTTCATCCTCTTCAGAGGAAGAATAGTTCTCAGAGCTCATGAATGGCAGAAGGAAGTTTAATGGAATCTCTATGGTCTCTATATGAGCCTCAGATTCCTCTAGGTCCTCAATAGGGAACTCCTTCTTATCTGGGAGATGTCCCATGAGGTCTTCCTCATTGGGATTTACGTCCTACCCTTCCTCTTTGGATTTGGCCATTTTGATAATATCAATGGCCTTGCACTCTCTTTTTGGATTCTCTTCTGTATTGCTTGGGAGAGTACTAGGAGGAATTTTAGTAATTTTCTTACACAGCTGGCCCACTTGTGCCTCTAAATTTCTGATGGAGGACCTTGTTTCACTCAAGAAACTTAAAGTGGCCTTAGACAGATCAGAGACTATGTTTGCTAAGTGATGAGCGGATAATTTGTACGCTTTTTGGCATTATTTTTAGTATATTTTTAGTATGATCTAGTTAGTTTTTAGTATATTTTTATTAGTTTTTAGTTAAAATTCACTTTTCTGGACTTTACTATGAGTTT
>NC_029775.3:58375467-58375840 GCF_000817695.3 Arachis duranensis | reverse complement strand
CTATGAGTTTTTGTATTTTTCTGTGATTTCAGGTATTTTCTGGCTGAAATTGAGGGACTTGAGCAAAAATCTGATTCAGAGACTAAAAAGGACTACAGATGCTGTTGGATTCTGACCTCTCTGCACTCAAAGTGGATTTTCTGGAGCGACAAAAGCCCAATTGGCGCACTCTCAACGGCGTTGGAAAGTAGACATCCTGGGCTTTCCAGAAATATATGATAGTTCATACTTTTCCCAAGATTTGATGGCCCAAACAGGCGTTCCAAATCAGCTCAGAAATGCCCGGCGTTAAACGCTGGAACTGGCACAAGAATGGGAGTTAAACGCCCAAACTGGCATAAAAGCTGGCGTTTAACTCCAAGAAGAGTCTCTA
>NC_029775.3:58373034-58375195 GCF_000817695.3 Arachis duranensis | reverse complement strand
ATTCTGAGTAGGATTCAATGATTGAATGACTGTGACGAGCTTCAAACTCGCGATTGTGGGGCGTTAGTGACAGACGCAAAAGAATCACTAGATTCTATTCCGACATGATCGATAACCAACAGCTGAATAGCCGTGCCGTGACAGGGTGCGTTGAACATTTTCACTGAGAGGATGGGAGGTAGCCACTGACAACGGTGAAACCCTACATACAGCTTGCCATGGAAAGGAGTAAGAAGGATTGGATGAAGACAGTAAGAAAGCAGAGAGACGGAAGGAACACAGTATCTCCATACGCTTATCTGAAATTCCCACCAATGAATTGCATAAGTATCTCTATCTTTATCTTTATGTTTTATTCATCATTCATAACCATTTGAGTTTGCCTGACTAAGATTCACAAGGTGACCATAGCTTGCTTCATACCAACAATCTTTGTGGGATCGACCCTTACTCGCATAAGGTTTATTACTTGGACGACCTAGTACACTTGCTGGTTAGTTGTGCGAAGTTGTGTTTATGCCATGGTATTGAACACCAAGTCTTTGGATTCATCACCGGGGATTATTTGAGTTGTGAAAAGAAGAGATCACAATTTCGTACACCAAGTTTTTGGCGCCGTTGCCGGTGATTGTTGAGTATGGACAACTGACGGTCCATCTTGTTGCTTAGATTTGGTATTTTTCTTCAGAGTTCTTAAGAATGAATTCTAGTGTTTCAAGGTGATGTTCTTATCATCACCAAAGCTGATTGATTTTCATCAATTTAGCTCTTGAATGCAATGTCCTGTTAAAGCTTGTTCAGCCATGTCTAATTTCTTTAGACTGAAGCTTTAGACTAACATTGCATGATTCCTGGAATTCTCATTAAGAATTTTGATACCTTTATTTTCTTTTTTTCTCTTAATTTTCGAAAAATCCAAAAATATTACAAAATCATAAAAACCAAAAATATTTTAGGTTTCTTGTTGAGTCTAGTGTCTCATGTTAAGTTTGGTGTCAATTGCATGTTTCTGTTCTTCTTGCATTCATGCATGTGTCTTCATTAATCTTCAAGTTGTTCTTGATGGTTTCATTACTCTGATCTTTAAATTCTCTTGACTTGAGTGTTTGTGTTTCTCATATGCATTCTCATTTTGTTAGTGTCAGTAGTATACAAACTGCTAAGTTTGGTGTCTTGTATGCATTGTTATTTGATTTTAGTTGCATGTTGATTATTCCTTATTATTAAAAATCCAAAAATATTTTTAATCTGTGTCTTTTCAAGTCAATAATACAGAGAATTGAAGATTCAGAACATACAGCAGAGAAATTATACAGAAAAAGCTGGGCGTTCAAAACACCCAGTAAGTAAGGCAAACTGGCGTTTAAACGCCAGCCAGAGTGCCTGGCTGGGCGTTTAACGCCCAAAAGGGTAGTGGTTTGGGCGTTAAACGCCAGAATGTGCACCATTCTGGGAGTTTAACGCCAGGATGGCACAAGAGGGAAGATTTTGTTTTTAATGCAATTTTTTTCAAGTTTTCAAAATTTTTTTCAAAATCAAATCTTTTTCAAATCAAATTTTTTCAATCAAATCTTTTTCAAAATCAATTTCTTTCTATTTTCAAAAATACTTGCTATCAATTAATGATTTGATTCAACATTTCAAGTATGTTGCCTTTTCTGTTTAGAAAGGTTTAATGTTTGAATCATATCTTTTCTTGTTAGCCAAGCTATTAATTTTTAAAATCAAATATTTTGAAAATGTTTTTCAAATCATATCTTCTCAATCACATCTTTTTAAAACCAATCATATCTTCTTAACCACATCTTTTTCAAAATAGTTTTCAATCAAATCTTTTTTATTTCTAATTTCAAAATCTTTTTCAAAAATCACTTTACTTCTTTCTCAATCATGGTTTTCGAAAATCAATTAAAGTTTTTCAAAATATTTTTAAAATCTTTTTGAATTATTTTCGAAAATTTCTTCCCTTCTTCTCACATCCTTCTATTTATGGACTAACACTATTCCTTTAATGCACAATTCGAACTCCATCTTTCTTGATAAGTTCGAATTTACTAACTCTTCCTTCCATTTTTCTTTTCCTCTGACACCTCAAGGAATCTCTATACTCTGACATAGAGGATTCCATATTTTCTTGTTCTTTTCACTTTCATATGAGCAG
>NC_029775.3:58372621-58372987 GCF_000817695.3 Arachis duranensis | reverse complement strand
CTTTCTTATGAGCAGGAGCAAAGACAAAAGCATTCTTGTTGAGGCTGATCCTGAACCTGAAAGGACCTTGAAGCGAAAACTAAGAGAAGCCAAGGCACAACTCTCTGAAGAAGAACCCATGGCAGCCGAAAACAACAACAACAACAATAATGCAAGGAAGGTGCTGGGTGACTTTAATGCACCTACTCCCGACTTCTATGGGAGAAGCATCTCTATCCCTGCCATTGGAGCAAACAATTTTAAGCTTAAGCCTCAATTAGTTTCTTTAATGCAACAGAATTGCAAGTTTCATGGACTTCCATTGGAAGATCCTCATCAGTTTTTAGCTGAATTCTTGCAAATCTGTGACACTGTCAAGACCAATGG
>NC_029775.3:58372058-58372489 GCF_000817695.3 Arachis duranensis | reverse complement strand
TGAACTCTTGGGAAAAGCTAGTCAATGCCTTCTTGGCAAAGTTCTTTCCACCTCAAAAATTGAGTAAGCTTAGAGTGGAATTCCAAACCTTCAGACAGAAGGAAGGAGAATCCCTCTATGAAGCTTAGGAAAGATACAAACAATTAATCAGAAAGTGTCCCTCTGATATGCTTTCTGAATGGAGCATTATAAGCATTTTCTATGATGGTCTGTCTGAACTGTCCAAGATGTCTTTGGATAGCTCTGCTGGAGGATCTCTTCATCTGAAGAAGACGCCTACAGAAGCTCAAGAGCTAATTGAAATGGTTGTAAATAACCAATTCATGTACACTTCTGAAAGGAATCCTGTGAACAATGGGACTAATCAGAAGAAAGGAGTTCTTAAGATTGATACTCTGAATGCCATATTGGCTCAGAACAAAATATTGACC
>NC_029775.3:58370024-58371576 GCF_000817695.3 Arachis duranensis | reverse complement strand
AGGATGAGTATGTCACTGAAGAGCAAGTTGCTAAATACCTTGGAGCAATCATGAAGCTAAATGACAAGTTATTTGGAAATGAGACTTGGGAGGATGAACCCCCTTTGCTCACCAAAGAACTGGATGACTTGTCTAGGCAGAAACTACCTCAAAAGAGACAAGATCCTGGGAAGTTCTCAATACCTTGTGCCATAGGCACCATGGCCTTCAAGAAGGCCTTGTGTGACCTAGGGTCAAGTGTAAACCTCATGCCTCTCTCTGTAATGGAAAGGCTAGGGATCTTTGAGGTGCAAGCAGCAAAAATCTCACTAGAGATGGCAGACAATTCAAGAAAACAAGCTTATGGACTTGTAGAGGATGTTTTGGTAAAAGTTGAAGACCATTACATCCCTGCTGATTTCATGGTCCTAGAGACTGGGAAGTGCATGGATGAGTCCATCATCCTTGGCAGACCCTTCCTAGCCACAACAAAGGCTGTGATTGATGTTGATAGAGGAGAATTGATCATTCAAGTGAATGAAGAATCCCTTGTGTTTAAGGCTCGAGGATATCCCTTTGTCACCATGGAGAGGAAGCATGAAGAGCTTCTCTCAAAACAGAGTCAAACAGAGCCCCCACAGTCAAACTCTAAGTTTGGTGTTGGGAGGCCACAACCAAATTCTAAGTTTGGTGTTGAACCCCCACATTCAAACTCTAAGTTTGGTGTTGGGAGGTTCCAACATTGCTCTGAGCATCTCTGAGGCTCATTTAGAGCCCTCTGTCAAGCTACTGACATTAAAGAAGCGCTTGTTGGGAGGCAACCCAATGTTATATTTTATCTATTTTCCTTTGTATTTTATGTTTTCTGTAGGTTGATGATCATGAGAAGTCACAAAATCAATTGAAAAAGCAAAAACAGAATGAAAAACAGAAAAAATAGCACACCCTAGAGGAAAATCTTGCTGGCGTTTAAACGCCAGTAAGGCTAGCAGATGGGCGTTTAACGCCCAGTCTGGCACCATTCTGGGCGTTTAACGCCAGACAGGGGCACCAGACTGGCGTTAAACGCCAGGAAAGAGCAAGAAGTTGGCGTTAAACGCCAGAAATGGGCACCAACCCGGCGTTTAACGCCAGAATTGGCACAAAGGGCATTTTTGCTCGCCACTTGGTGCAGGGATGACTTTTCCTTGACACCTCAGGATCTGTGGACCCCACAGGATCCCCACCTACCCCACCATTCTCTCTCTTCTTCACCCATTCACCAATCACCTCAACACCTCTTTCCCAAAAACCCTTCACCTATCAAATCCCATCTTTCTCTTCACCACTCACATCCATCATTCATAAAACCCCACCTACCCCACCATTCAAATTCAAACCACTTTCCCTCCCAAACCTACCCTCCCATAGCCGAACCCTACCCCTCTCCCCACTCCAATATAAATCCATCTTCAATCCTTCATTTTCACACAACCTAAACACTACTTCTCCCCCTTTGGCCGAACCACAAAGCCATCTCCATCTCCTTCATTTCTTCTTCTTCAACTATCTTCTTTCTTCTTTTGCTCGAGGA
>NC_029775.3:58364181-58369738 GCF_000817695.3 Arachis duranensis | reverse complement strand
ACTTTGATCAAAGGTTGGACCAAGTCCTCACAGTCATTTGTGAAGAGGGCGCCCAATGGAAGAGTGATTCAAGAGGAAAGTTTATCCAACGCTCAATCATTCCCACTAGCAACCGGTCTGAAGTTACTATAGACCGAGCCATCATGATCCATAGTATCATGATTGGAGAAGAAGTAGAAGTTCATGAGTTGGAGTTGACATAGAGGGAGACATCCCCATTGATGAGGACAAGCCCATCACTAAGAAGAGGATGGAGCAAACAAGAGACCCCTCTCATCATCAAATCCCTGAGATGCCTCAAGGGATGCACTTTCCTCCACAAAACTATTGGGAGCAACTAAACACCTCCCTAGGAGAATTGAGTTCCAACATGGGACAACTAAGGGTGGAGCACCAAGAACATTCCATCCTCCTCCATGAAATTAGAGAAGATCAAAGAATCATGAGAGAGGAGCAACAAAGGCAAGGAAGAGACATTGAGGAGCTCAAGCACTCCATAGGATCCTCAAGAGGAAGAACAAGCCGCCATCACTAAGGTGGACCCGTTCTTTAATTTCCTTGTTCTTTATTTTCCTGTTTTTCGGATTTTAGTGCTTATGTTTATCTATGTTTGTGTCTTGTGATCATTAGTGTCTTAGTGTCTATGCCTTAAAGTTATGAATGTCCTATGAATCCATCACCTTTCTGAAATGAAAACTATTTTTATTACAAAAGAACAAGAAGTACATGATTTCGAATTCATCCTTAAAACTAGCTTAATTATTTTGATGTGGTGACAATACTTTTTGTTTTCTGAATGTATGCTTGAACAGTGCATATGTCTTTTGAATTTGCGATGCTTAAATAGTGCATATGTCTTTTGAATTTGTGGTTCATGAATGTTGGCTCTTGAAAGAATGATGAAAAAGTAGACATGTTACTGAGGATCTGAAAAATCATAAAAATGATTCTTGAAGCAAGAAAAAGCAGTGAATTCAAAAAAAAAAGAGAAAAAGAAAGAAATAAAGTTGTGATCCAAGGCAAAAAGAGTGTGCTTAAGAACCCTGGACACCTCTAATTGGGGACTGTAGCAAAGCTGAGTCACAATCTGAAAAGGTTCACCCAATTATGTGTCTGTGGCATGTATGTATCCGGTGGTAATACTGGAAGACAGAGTGCTTTGGGCTATGACCAAGACTCAATAAGTAGCTGTGTTCAAGAATCATCATACTCAACTAGGAGAATCAATAACACTATCTGGATTCTGAGTTCCTAAAGAAGCCAATCATTCTGAATTTCAAAGGATAGAGTGGGATGCCAAAACTGTTCAGAGGCAAAAAGCTAAAAGCCCCGCTCATCGAATTAATACTGATCTTCATAGATGTTTTTGGAATTCATTGTATATTCTCTTCTTTTATCTTATTTGATTTTCAGTTGCTTGAGGACAAGCAACAATTTAAGTTTGGTGTTGTGATGAGCGGATAATTTGTACGCTTTTTGGCATTGTTTTTAGTATGTTTTTAGTATGATCTAGTTAGTTTTTAGTATATTTTTATTAGTTTTTAGTTAAAATTCACTTTTCTGGACTTTACTATGAGTTTGTGTGTTTTTCTGTGATTTTAGGTATTTTCTGGCTGAAATTGAGGGACTTGAGCAAAAATCTGATTCAGAGACTAAAAAGGACTGCAGATGCTGTTAGATTCTGACCTCCCTGCACTCGAAGTGAATTTTCTAGAGCTACAGAAGCCCAATTGGCGCGCTCTTAATGGCGGTGGAAAGTAGACATCCTGGGCTTTCCAGCAATATATGATAGTCTATACTTTGCCCAAGATTTCATAGCCCAAACCGGCGTTCCAAATCAGCTCAAAAATGCTCGGCGTTAAACGCCGGAACTGGCACAAGAATGGGAGTTAAACGCCCAAACTGGCATAAAAGCTGGCGTTTAACTCTAAGAAGAGTCTCTACACGAAAATGCTTCAATGCTCAGCCCAAGAACTCACCAAGTGGGCCCGGAAGTGGATTTTTATGTCATTTACTCATTTCTGTAAACCCTAGGCTACTAGTTCTCTATAAGTAGGACCTTTTACTATTGTATTTTCATCTTTGGATCTTTGGATCTTTGGATCTTTGGATCATTTTAGATCTTTTGATCATCTTTGGACATCTAGTTCTTAGATCATTGGGAGGCTGGCCTCACGGCCATGCCTCTACCTTAGATTGGGTGAATATCTCTTGGATTCCTGATACACGATGCATGGTTGATCGCCTGACAACCGAGTGCTCGCCTGACAACCGAGCCAGCCATTCCGTGAGATCAGAGTCTTCGTGGTATAGGCTAGAACTGATGGCGGCATTCAAGAGAATCCGGAAGGTCTAAACCTTGTCTGTAGTATTCTGAGTAGGATTCAATGATTGAATGACTGTGACGAGCTTCAAACTTGCGATTGTGGGGCGTTAGTGACAGACACAAAAGAATCACTGGATTCTATTCCAACATGATCGAGAACCAACAGCGGAATAGCCGTGCCATGACAGGGTGCGTTGAACATTTTCACTGAGAGGATGGGAGGTAGCCACTGACAACGGTGAAACCCTACACACAGCTTGCCATGGAAAGGAGTAGGAAGGATTGGATGAAGACAGTAGGAAAGCAGAGAGACGGAAGGAACACAGTATCTCCATACGCTTATCTGAAATTCCCACCAATGAATTGCATAAGTATCTCTATCTTTATCTTTATGTTTTATTCATCATTCATAACCATTTGAGTTTTCCTGACTAAGATTCACAAGGTGACCATAGCTTGCTTCATACCAACAATCTCTGTGGGATCGACCCTTACTCGCGTAAGGTTTATTACTTGGACGACCCAGTACACTTGCTGGTTAGTTGTGTGAAGTTGTGTTTATGCCATGGTATTGAACACCAAGTCTTTGGATTCATCACCGGGGATTATTTGAGTTGTGAAAAGAAGAGATCACAATTTCATGCACCACTAAGCTAGAGGGATTCTGCTCAGAATTCTCTGTTTGTTGCTGAGAAGATGATAGAAAAGGCTTGCTATTGCTGAGCCTGTTTCTTCCACCATTATTAAAGCCTTGTTGAGACTTTTGTTGATCCTTCCATGAGAAATTTAGATGATTTCTCCATAAGGAATTATAGGTGTTCCCATAGGGTTCACCCATGTAATTCACCTCTGCCATTGCAGGGTTCTCAGGATCATAAGCTTCTTCTTCAGAAGATGCCTCTTTAGTACTGTTGGATGCATTTTGGCATCCATTCAGACTCTGAGAAATCATGTTGACTTACTGAGTCAACATTTTGTTCTGAGCCAATATGGCATTCAGAGCATCAATTTCAAGAACTCCCCTCTTCTGAGGCGTCCTATTACTCACAGGATTCTTCTCAGAGGTGTACATGAATTGGTTATTTGCAACCATGTCAATAAGTTCCTGAGCTTCTACATGCATTTTCTTTAGGTGAATGGATCCACCTGCAGAATGGTCTAATGACATCTTAGAGAACTCAGATAGACCATAATAGAATATATCCAAAATGGTCCACTCTGAAAGCATGTCAGCATGACACTTTTTGGTCTACTGTTTGTATCTTTCCCAAGTTTCATAGAGGGATTCACCATATTTTTGCTTGAAGGTCTGAACATCCACTCTAAGCTTGCTCAACTTTTGAGGAGGAAAGAACTTGGCCAAGAAGGTCGTGACCAGCTTATCCCAAGAGTCCAGGCTATCTTTAGGTTGTGAATCCAACCATGTTCTAGCTCTGTCTCTCATAGCAAAGGAGAAAAGCATGAGCTTGTAGACTTCAGGTTCAGGATCTGCTTCAACAAGAATGTTCTTGTCCTTGCTCCTGCTCATATAAGAAAGAAGGGAATCACAGAGAGAAGAGAAGGTTCAAATTATGAGTAGAAGAGAAGTGTTAGTAGATAAATAAAATAAATAGAAAGAGATGAGAGGGAGAGAATTTCAAAAATTATTTTTGAAAGAAGGTTAGTGATTTTCGAAAATTAAGAGAAGAAATAAAATTAAAATTAAAATTTGAAACAATTAGTTAATTAAAAAGAATTTTTTAAAAAGGGAGAGGAGTTTTCGAAAATTAGAGAGATAAAATTAGTTAGGTGGTTTTGAAAAAGATAAGAAATAGTAAAACAAACAAAAAGTCAATTAGTTAGTTGAAAAAGATTTGAAAATCAATTTTGAAAAGATAAGAAGTTAGAAAAGATTTTGAAATTGATTTTGAAAAAGATATGATTTGAAAAGGAAATTAAAAAGATTTGATTTTTTTTAAATTAAAATGGATTACTTGACTAACAAGAAACTAAAATATATGATTCTAGAATTTAAAGATTGAACCTTTCTTAACAAGAAAGTAACAAACTTCAAATTTTTTAATCAATCATATTAATTGTTAGTAAAGTTTTTGAAAATCATGAAAAGAGTTTGAAAAATATTTTCAAATTTTCGAAAATCATAAAAGAAAAATGAAAAAGATTTGATTTTCGAAGAAGATTTTGGAAAGGTAGGATTTTTAAAATTGAAATCATAGACTTGACTAACAAGAAACAACTTATTTTAAAAAAATTTTGACTAAGTCAACCCAAAGATTTCGAAAATTGAGTAAAACAAGGAAAAGATATTTTTTATTTTTGAATTTTTTTATGAGAGAGAAAAACACAAATATGACCCAAAATATGAAATTTTGGATCAAAACCAATTATGCACGCAAGAACGCTATGAATGTCAAGATGAACATGACGAATGGATTTTTGACGGTTTAGAATTTCTCAAATAAAATCTCGTTGTAAAGTATAGTTTCTAAACCAAACAATAATCTTTTCGTACAAAAATTTGTTTGTCACAAGTACAAACCCCTAAAATCTATAAACCGAAGTATTTAAACCTCGGGTCGTTCTCCCTAGGAATTACAATGAAGTGTCTTGTTATTGGTTTGAGTTATTTTGGGGTTTTGGATAAGAAGCATGAAAGATAAATGGAAAAAAGTAAACTAATGGCTAAAAAGATCTTGGCAAGGGTTGGTGGTCAAGGATCTCTATCCTAATCACTAACCACAATATGAGAATTGGCAAGGATTAATCTCACTAAATCATCCTCTAACTAATAGTAAAGGAAAGTCAAATGAGCTATATCAATCCTAGTCCATAAGTCCTAACTCTCCACTAATTCAATTAGTGAGAACTAGAGTCAATGGCTCCCAATCATCAATCACTTGGACATTAGTAACTCAAGAGGTCCTAAGTTACCTTTTCAAGCCAAGAGTATAAAATTCTACTCTAAAATCCAACCAAGCATTTCATCAAACACTTGGAAGGCATAAAAGGAAAACATAGTAAATCAACAACAAGAACAAAATCTAACAACAATTATTGAAAGGAATTAACAACACAAATCAAAAGGAACACAATTATTATGATTTACCTTGAATTGAATTGAAAGAGAAAGGAAGGAACAAAAGTGGATCTACAATCAAAGTATAAGAACAACATAAAGGAAGTTACAACAAAAGAATAGAGGAAGATGAATGTAACAACAAGGAATTGAAA
>NC_029775.3:58361957-58363265 GCF_000817695.3 Arachis duranensis | reverse complement strand
TCATATATGGCTAGTGGACTTAGGATTTGAATCTTTGATTAACTTAAACTTTCCCACCTAACCTATATAATGACCTATACAATTAAGTACTAATCTAACTACCCATTCCTCACTTTTTCACATACTCATGCATTTTCTTTTTATTTCACAACACTTACACATTGATTCTTATTGAGCTTCACTTTGGGGCATTTTGTCCCCTTTATTGCTCTTCTTTTTTTTTCTTTCTTTTTCTATTTACATTTTCTTTTCTTTTCTTTTCCTTTTTTTTTCACTTTTATTTCTTTTTTTTTCATTTTTCTTTTTCTTTCAAACTATACACACGAACATCAATGCATAAGGTCTATACATTTAATCAATACATAAGTATGTACCCAATTTTCCAATATAAAAATACAAAACACAAACACCCTTTTATCCCAACCAATGTCCCAAAGTTTTCCCACTCTTGAATGACACTCACACTCACTAGCCTAAGCCAATCAAAGATCCAAATAAAGGACATTCATTGTTTTCCGCTTTAAGGCTTATAATGTGCTAAATTAAAGAATAAGTGGGTTAAGCGTAGGCTCAAATTTGGCTAACAAAGGAAGATAAAAGGTAAGGCTATTTGGGTAAGTAAGCTAAATGAAATGATGGCCTCAATCATATAAATGCATGAATACATAAAATAATGGATATAAAGGATCAAACAAATCAAAGATTACATTCATAGAAAGAGAATAATGCACACAAGAAGGAAAATAAGTGGTTATAAGATGTAACCACATCATTAGGCTCAAATCTCACTTGCTTGTGTTCTTAGCTCAAAACCATGTTCCAAAATACATTTTTTCAAGCAAGTTCAACAAAAAATTTTCAAATTGGTAGGTTGCCCTAAAACGGTTTCTTGGGAAAGAAATCATCACCCTAACCAAGTAGTCCTAATAAGAAAGAAGTGGTAAAAATATGTACAAATTCTAACTAACATGCAACCTATCATTCCATGCAATAACTAACTAACAAAGAAAACTAAAAATTGGTGTTGAAAAGGAAAATTGTTACCCATGGAGATCGGTCGACGACCTCCCCACACTTGAAGATTGCACCGTCCGCGGTGCATGCAAAGAAGAGCAGGGTGGACGGGTTGCTACAATTGATGAGCTTCTCAAATGGTTGTGTGGATGACTTGTTTGTTGCCCTATTTAAAAGCTTTTCCTTTCCCCCTTCTTGGTGGCCAACCTAAAAGGAGAGAAAAAGAAAGAAAGTGAAGCCTATAACAAAGATATCAAAGCAAATAGAATATAGGCGGGGGCTAATGCCAAATAA
>NC_029775.3:58361508-58361833 GCF_000817695.3 Arachis duranensis | reverse complement strand
AGTAAAGTTAAAGCATGAAGAGTGTATTGAGCATCAAGTTCAAATGAGAAGAAGTGGGTCATGAAAGACAATATGAGGTCATATCAATGCATAAAGACACAAGAGTCATACAAGATGAAGCATTGATTTAAAAGTTTCATCACTCAACAATATCAAACAAGTCAAGAAGCACCAAAATAATGTAAGAAAGTCTCAACAATTGAGTAGGAAGATGCAACACCATTATTAAAATGAACTAAAAAAAACAAAAACATGCTACAAAAACTAAATGAAAATGGGAAGAGTAGAAGTATGCGAATGTGATAAGCAAAAGAAAATGGAAGGG
>NC_029775.3:58359929-58361370 GCF_000817695.3 Arachis duranensis | reverse complement strand
GTGCGCGCACGCGTGCATCGAGTTAGGCCAGAGGCATAATGTCGGCCCAAGTCTGGCACAACTCTCGGGTAAAAGTACCAAGAGTGTAGATTGTGCAATCGACGCGCACGCGCATAGTGTGCGTGCGCGTGCATTGCGTTTTTAAGGTCATGTGCGCGTACGCGCCAGGTGCGCGCACGCGTGCATAGACTTGTGCCCTAGGCCCAATGTTCGCACAGTGTAGGCCTAACTCTCGGGTTTTTTGGCTGGAGGTGAAATTTTGCATCCACGCGTACGCGTACAGTGCGCGTCCGCGTGGGTGGTCGAAAAATGCTCAGGTGCGCGTACGCGTTAGGTGCGCGCACGCGTGGATGGTGTTCTGTTTTTCAAAAAATATTTTTCTAAGTTCTTACACCAATCCAAGCCTTTCAATCCTCCAAACAGCTACCAAAACGCCCTAGAACCTTATTCAACACATTATACTTCTAACTAAACTCAATAAAACAATAAAAACAAGAAATTAAACTAATTCTACCAATATTTACAAAAGATAAAAATGAAAATGAGAATCTACCTACAATGGCAACTCAAGTCACTTATTAACAAAACTAAAAGAGTATGGAAAGAGTTTACCATGGTGGGGTGTCTCCCACCTAGCACTTTTATTTATTGTCCTTAAGTTGGACTTAACCGTCATGAGCTTAGAATGATGTTTCCAACCACTACACAACTCTCTTATACTTTTGACTCCACAAAGAGCTCTAAGTTGACCATCATTTTCAATTAAACCATATTCAAGTGAGAAAGTAAGGCTTAGGGATAAGAGTTTTACCCACTTGAATGTTGTGTTGGATGGTGACTTGGGAAGGGAGACCTCCCCACACTTAAACAATGCAAGGTCTACTTCCTTGTGCTCTTCTTTAGTTGTTTCCACCTCTTCACAAGCTTCTTCAATTTCAACATTTTCCCCTTTTTCACTTGGCTTGGTGTTGTCTTCAAGAACTTCATCTTGCCCAATGGAAGGTGATTCAATTTTGGATAGGAATTCATTGATGAATGAATCCATCTCTTGATCAACCTCTTCATATTCTTCAATTTTAATATACACCATGCCAACTTTTTCCTCTTGGTAGCTCTCTTTTGATTCACTCTCCTCTTCATTGTTCACCAAGGGTATGGGAGGTTGTGCACACTTTTCTATAATTTCAACTCCATGTCCAATGGGAGAGGATTCCATTGTTGAGAGAAATTCATCCATGATAGAATCCATCTCTTGATAAGCCTCTTCCAAGTCTCCAACGATGATATGCCTTGGAGGTTGCGCACCCTCCTCAACATCAATTTCAAGCATCTTGGGAGAGTGTTCCATGGTGCTACATTCCCATGGACTTTCAACATCTCCTAAATCTTCAACCACCTCTTCCTTTTCTTCAATGATCATAGGCTCCTCCAATTGTTCCAA
>NC_029775.3:58344200-58359552 GCF_000817695.3 Arachis duranensis | reverse complement strand
TCATACAAAAGATTGTTTGTCACAAGTAACAAACCCCTAATTTTATAAACCGAAGTATTCAAACCTCGGGTCGTTCTCCCTAGGAATTACAATAAAGTGTCTTGTTATTGGTTTGAGTTATTTTGGGGTTTTGGATAAGAAGCATGAAAGATAAATGGCAAAAAGTAAACTAATGGCTAAAAAGATCTTGGCAAGGGTTGGTGGTCAAGGATCTCTATCCTAATCACTAACCACAATATGAGAATTGGCAAGGATTAATCTCATTAAATCATCCTCTAACTAGTAGTAAAGGAAAGTCAAATGAGCTATATCAATCCTAGTCCATAAGTCCTAACTCTCCACTAATTCAATTAGTGAGAACTAGAGTCAATGGCTCCCAATCATCAATCACTTGGACATTAGTAACTCAAGAGGTCCTAAGTTACCTTTCCAAGCCAAGAGTATAAAATCCTACTCTAAAATCCAACCAAGCATTTCATCAAACACTTGGAAGGCATAAAAGGAAAACATAGTAAATCAACAACAAGAACAAAATCTAACAACAATTATTGAAAGGAATTAACAACACAAATCAAAAGGAACACAATTATTATGATTTACCTTGAATTGAATTGAAAGAGAAAGGAAGGAACAAAAGTGGATCTACAATCAAAGTATAAGAACAACATAAAGGAAATTACAACAAAAGAATAGAGGAAGATGAATGTAACAACAAGGAATTGAGAAGATGGAAGTAGAAGAAGATGAATCTAAATCTAGATCTAAGAACTAATCATAATCCTAATCCTAATTCTAGAGAGAAGTGAGAGCTTCTCTCTCTAGAAACTACTTCTAAAACTAAACTATGACTAATGGTTAAAAGTTAGTTGATTCCTCTTCAATCCTTGGCTTAAATAGCATCAGAAATGAGTTGGATTGGGCCCACAAGGCTTCTAAAATCGCTGGCCACATGTTGTATTAAGTGAACCAGATGGCAGCAACGGCGCGTGCGTGTACTATGCGCGTGCGCGCCACCATACGTGTAGCAACTATGACAAATCTTATATCTTTTCGAAGCCCCGGATGTTAGCTTTCCAACCCAACTGGAACCGCCTCATTTGGACCTCTGTAGCTCAAGTTATGGTCGTTTAAGTGCGAAGAGGTCGGCTTGACAGCTTTCCGGTTCTTTCATTTCTTCATGAATTCTCCAACTTTTCATGCTTTCTTTCTTCATTCCCTTGATCCAATCTTTGCCTCGTAAATCTGAAATCACTTAACAAACATATCAAGGCATCTAATGGAATCAAGGTAAATTACATTTAGCTATTTTAAGACCTAAAAAGCATGTTTTCACTCTTAAGCACAATTAAAGGAGAATATACAGAACCATGCTATTTCATTGAATAAATGTGGGTGAAAGGTGACAAAATCCCCTAAATTCAATACAAGATAAACCGTCAAATTGGGGTTTGTCAGAACACCAAGAACACTTTGAAGATCAAGATGAACATCAATACTTATTTTTGAAAAATTTTCAAGAAAAGAAAAACATGCAAAACATCAAACTTAGAAATTTTCAATGCTTAGACACTATGAATGCAAGAATGTATGTGAAAAACAACAAAAAACACAAAACAAGAAAATATGAAGATCAAACAAGAAGACTTACCAAGAACAACTTAAAGATCATGAAGAATGCAATGCATGAATTTTTTTGAAAAATGCACAAATTTTAAAAACATGCAATTGACACCAAACTAAAAAATTGACACTAGACTCAAACAAGAAACACAAAAATATTTTTGATTTTATGATTTTATAAATTTTTTTCATATTTTTCAAAAATTATATTTGGAAAAACGCATACAAAGAAAAAATTTTTAAAAGATTTTTGAAAACTTTTTGAAAAGAAAATTACCTAATCTGAGTAACAAGATGAATTGTCAGTTGTCCAAAATCGAACAATCCCTGGCAACGGTGCCAAAAACTTGGTGCGCATAAATTGTGATCATCAACAATGGTGCCAATAGACTTTGAGATCTCAAACGTGAATCACACTTTGTCACAACTTCGCACAACTAACCAGCAAGTGCACTGGGTCGTCCAAGTAATACCTTACGTGAGTAAGGGTCGATCCCACAGAAATTGTTGGTATGAAGCAAGCTATGGTCATCTTGTAAATCTCAATTAGGTGGATTCAAATGGTTATAATGGTTTTCGAATATAAAAAAATAAAGCATAAAATAGAGATAGAGATACTTATGTAAATCATTGGTTGGAATTTCAGATAAGTGTATGGAGATGCTTTGTCCCATCTGAATCTCTGCTTTCCTACTGTCTTCCTTCAATCATTCTTACTCCTTTCCATGGCAAGCTGTATGTAGGGCGTCACCGTTGTCAATGGCTACTTCCCATCCTCTTAGTGAAAATGGTCCAAATTCTCTGTCACAACATGGCTAATCATCTGTCAGTTCTCGATCATGTCGGAATAGAATCCAATGATTCTTTAGCGTCTGTCACTATGCCTAACACTCGCGAGTTTGAAGCTCATCACAATCATTCAATCCTTGAATTATACTCGGAATACCACAGACAAGGTTTAGACTTTTTGGATTCTCAAGAATGCTGCCAATGGGTTGTAGCTTATACCATGAAGATTATGATTAAGGAATCGAAGAGATATGCGCTCGATCTAAAGTAGAACGGGAGTGGTTGTCAAGCACGCGTTCATAAGGACGGATGATGAGTGTCACGGATCATCACATCCATCAGGTTGAAGTGCAGCGAATATCATAGAATAAGAATAAGCTTGAATCGAATAGAAGAACAATAGTAATTGCATTAATTCTCGAGGTACAGCAGAGCTCCACACCGTAATCTATGGTGTGTAGAAACTCCACCGTTGAAAATACATAAGTGATCAAGGTCCAGGCATGGCCGAATGGCCAGCCCCCAAAGTCTAAGAACTAAACAAACGTCTGAAGATAGATACCAAAATGTCTAATACAATAGTAAAATGTCATATTTATACTAGACTAGTTACTAGGGTTTACAGAAATAAGTCTAAATGCAGAAATCCACTTCCGGGACCCACTTTGGTGTGTGCTTGGGCTGAGCTTGAGCTTTACACGTGTAGAGGATTCTCTTGGAGTTAAACGCCAAGTTGTAATGTATTTTTGGTGTTTAACTCTGGTTTGTGACGTGTTTCTGGCGTTTTACTCCAGAATGCAGCATGGAACTGGCGTTGAACGCCAGTTTGCATCGTCTAAGCTCAAACAAAGTATGGACCATTATATATTGCTGGAAAGTCCTAGATGTCTACTTTCCAAGTTAAGAGCGCGCCATTTGGAGTTCTTTAGCTTCAGAAAATCCATTTCGAGTGCAGGGAGGTTAGAATCCAACAGCATTTGTAGTCCTTTTTTTAGCCTGAATCAGATTTTTGCTTAGGTCCCTCAATTTCAGCCAAAAAATATCTGAAATCACAGAAAAACACACAAACTCATAGTAAAGTCCAAAAATGTAAATTTTTCATAAAAACTAGTGAAACATCCCTAAAAGTAGCTAGATCCTACTAAAAACTACCTAAAAACAATGCCAAAAAGCGTATAAATTATCCGCTCATCACACACATACATACATACATCAATCACTTTTATAGCTTACTCATTTATATTACATAGTTAGTTCTTTAATTCCTTTATTATTTCATTACATGCAATTTTGAGTTCTTTTATTTCTTTATTGCTTATCTATCCATTGAAAATCCATTGTTGCCTTCACAACCGAAATTGTGCACCCTTTGGTCACTAGGTCCTTGGGAGACGACCCGGGAGTCTAAATACTCTCAGTTTGTAATTAGTTTTAAATTGTGACATCTCTTGATTTTTGAAACTTTGATTGCGAGTTGTACGTTGGTTGGGACTATGCTATTAACGAAGTGATTCTTGTTTTGATAAATTTCTAATCGATGTTCGGGCGTACACCAAGTTTTTGGCGCTATTGCTGGGGACTTAAGTGCAATGTGTGCTATAGTTTTGGTTGTTGTGAATGTGTGAATTGTGGGAATACTTGATTTTTGTGAATACTTGATTCTTGTTTGTTACTTGACAATAATTGATAGATGGCACCTCTATCTAACTAGTTTTGGTAGTTATTAACTATTAGGTTGTTTTGTTTATTTTCCTATTTTTGTTTTGCTTGTGGTAATTGCATGTTTTCATTGATTCCTCAGTTGAATGACTCGGTTGCTTCTAGACCCGAACTTGGCCCCTTTTGATCCGGAAATAGATAGAACTTAAACCATAATAGGCAAGCTCGACGCCGGCTAGCATTTGTGAATAGTGAATTCGGCTCTCTCAAAGAGCAAAGCAATTCACCATCACCATCAAACCATGATCCTCATTCTTCAATTAACGAGGAAACTTTATACTCTTCTGTGTGGAGTGCTAAAAATACATTGAGTGAATCAGGTGATAGCATTATGGCGGAGCCCCATACATTAACTTGCAACCGATACAAATCCGGTATCTAGATTTGGATTCCGAATTTTGAGCTCAAGACGAGCATGATAAACTTTCTTCCCAAGTATAATGGGCTACCGAAAGACCCTCTCAAGCTTCTAAAAGACTTCCAAGTTGCATGCTCCACTGCGAGAAAACATGGTTCGGATGAAGTAGCGGTTATAGTTTTCGCCTTCCCTTTCTCTTTGGAGGGAAAAGCGAAAGAATGGTTTTATATTCAATCGAAGGATGTTATTTCTAATTGGGACTTGCTGCGTAAGAAATTTATGGAAAAGTTTTATTCATCTCAGAAAACAGATCGGCTACGGAAGGAAACCTCTTGCATCATGCAAAGAGATGGGGACTCTCTTTATGAGTATTGGGAGAGATTAAAAAAGTGGTTGGAAGTTTGCCCCCACCACCGCATTGATGAGTTAGTGCTTATAAGTTACTTTTGCCAAGGGATGAACCCTCAAGACAAGCTTCTTCTAGATGCCTCAAGTGGAGGATCTCTGATGAGTGGATAATTTATACGCTTTTTGGCATTGTTTTTAGATAGTTTTTAGTAGGATCTAGTTACTTTTAGGGATGTTTTCATTAGTTTTTATGCTAAATTCATATTTCTAGACTTTACTATGAGTTTGTGTGTTTTTTTGTGATTTCAGGTAATTTTTGGCTGAAATTGAGGGACCTGAGCAAAACTCTGATAAAAGGCTGACAAAGGACTGCTGATGTTGTTGGATTCTGACCTCCCTGCACTCTAAATAGATTTTCTGGAGCTACAGAACTTCAAATGGCGCACTTACAACGGCGTTGGAAAGCGGACATCCAGAGGTTTCCAGCAATATATAATAGTTCATACTTTATTTGAGATTAGATGACACAAACTGGCACTCAACGCCAGTTCCATGTTGCATTTTGGAGTCAAACGCCAGAAATACGTCACGAACCAGAGTTGAACGCCAAAAACACGTTACACCTTGGCGTTCAACTCCAAAAGAAGCCTCTGCACGTGTAAAGCTCAAGCTCAGTCCAAGCACACACCAAGTGGGCCCCAGAAGTGGATTTTTGCATCAATTACTTACTTCTGTAAACCCTAGTAGCTAGTCTAGTATAAATAGGACATTTACTATTGTACTAGGTGTCTCTGACCATTCGGTCTTCTGACCACGTAACATCTTTGGTCTCAGTTTTATTCTATTATTCATCTTAGGAGACTATTGATCACGTTTATGGGGGCTGGCGATTCGGCCATGCCTGGACCATCACTTATGTATTTTCAACGGTGGAGTTTCTACACACCATAGATTAAGGGTGTGGAGCTCTGCTGTGCCTCGAGTTTTAATGCAATTACTACTATTTTCTATCCAATTCAGTTTATTCCTATTCTAAGATTTTGTTGTACTTCAACATGATGAATGTGATGATCCGTGACACTCATCATCATTCTCACCTATGAACGCGTGACTAACAACCATTTCCATTCTACCTTAGACCGGGCGCATATCTCTTGGATTCCTTTATCAGAATCTTCGTGGTATAAGCTAGAATTGATGGCGGCATTCATGAGAATCTGGAAAGTCTAAACCTTGTCTGTGGTATTCCGAGTAGGATTCAGGGATTGAATGAATGTGACGAGCTTCAAACTCGCGATTGTTGGGCGTGTTGACAAGCGCAAAAGAATCAAAGGATTCTATTCCGACATGATTGAGAACCGACAGATGATTAGCCGTACTGTGACAGAGCATTTGGACCATTTTCACTAAGAATATGGGATGTAGCCATTGACAATGGTGATGCCCTACATACAGCTTGCCATGGAAAGGAGTAAGAAGGATTGGATGAAGGTAGTAGGAAAGCAGAGATTCAAAAGGAGCACAGCATCTTCATACGCCTATCTGAAATTCTCACCATTGAATTACATGAGTAACTATATCTTTATTTTATGTTTTATTATTATTATTATTCAAAAACTCCATAATCATTTATTATCCCCCTAACTGAGATTTACAAGATGATCATAGGTTGCTTCATACCAACAATCTCCGTGGGATCGACCCTTACTCACGTAAGGTTTATTACTAGGACGACCCAGTGCACTTGCTGGTTAGTTGTGCGAAGTTGTGAAGAAAGTGCTGAGTTATAAACATGCATACCAAGTTGAATGCCATTATTAGAGATCACAATTTCGTGCACCAAGTTTTTGGTGCTGTTGCCGGGGATTGTTCGAGTTTGGACAACTGACGGTTCATCTTGTTGCTCAGATTAGGTAATTTTCTTTTCATTTATTTTCAAAAAAAATTTTCAAAAATCTTTCAAAAAATTTTCTCCTTCTGTTTTCGAAAAATCCTTCAGAGTTTTTAAGAATGAATTCTAGAGTTTCAAAATGGTATGCTGAAGCTTGGCTGGCCATCAAGCTTTAGACTAACCTGGTATGATTCCTAGAATTTTGATTGAGGACTTTGAATTCATTACTTCCTTTTTCCTATATGTTTTCGAAAAAAATAAAATAAAATACAAAAAAAATTCAATAAAATCATAAAAACCAAAAATATTTTGTGTTTCTTGTTTGAGTGTGTGTCATGTTTTAAGTTTGGTCCATTGCATGTTCATCTTTTTCTTGCATTTTTCGAAAATTCATGCATGGTGTTCTTCATGATCTTCAAGTTGTTCTTGGTAAGTCTTCTTGTTTGATCTTGATGTTTTCTTGTTTTGTGTCTTTTATTGTTTTTCATGTGCATTTTTGCATTCATAGTGTCTAAGCATTAAAGATTTCTATGTTTGGTGTCTTGCATATTTTCTTTGCATCAAAAATTTTTTAAAAATATGTTCTTGATGTTCATCATGATCTTCAAAGTGTTCTTGGTGTTCATCTTGACATTCATAGTGTTCTTGCATGCATTAAGTATTTGATCCAAAAATTTTCATGTATTGGGTCATTTTTATGTTTTTCTCACTCATCATTCAAAATTCAAAAATGAAAAAAAATATCTATTCCTTTCTCATAAATTTCAAAAATTTGATTGACTTAGTAAAAAATTTTAAAAAACTTAGCTATTTCTTACAAGTCAAGTCAAATTTTCAAATTTAAAAATCTTATCTTTTCAAAATCTTTTTCAAAATCAGCAAGTGCACTGGGTCGTCCAAGTAATAATTCCTTATGTGAGTAAAGGTCGATCCCACGGAGATTGCCAGCTTGAAGCAAGCTATGGTTATCCTGTAACTCTTAGTCAGGAGATTAGTGATAAAAATGATTTCATTTGTAAAAAGTAAAAGAGCATGAAATGAATGATACTTGTTATTCAGTAATGGAGAACAGGTTGAGGTTTCAAAGATGCTCTGTCTTCTGAATCTCTACTTTCCTATTGTCTTCTTCTCCAAACACGCATGGCTTCCTTCCATGGCAAGCTGTATGTTGGTGGATCACTGTTGTCAATGGCTACCATCCGTCATCCCAGTGAAAATGGTCCAGGTACGGTTTCTATACGGCTAATCAACTGTCGGATCTCTCATCTCGGATGAAAAATACCAGGCACAGCTACCGCACCGCTAATCATCTGTCAGTTCTTACTTGTATCAGAATAGGATCTCTCTATCCTTTTGCACACTGTCACTGCGCCTAACATTCGTGAGTTTGAAGCTCGTCACAGTCATCCCATCCCAGATCCTACTCAAAATACCAAAGACAAGGTTTAGATTTTCCAGATCTCAGAAATGCTGCAAATTGGTTCTAGCCTCTACCATGAAGGTTCTGATCTCACGAGTTTGAATGTTCTGTTGTCAGGATATGCAAGTCAAACTTGTGAATTAGAAACCCAAGAGATACGCACTCAAGCTGTTGCCCAATGACTACATTGAACTCAGATAGAACGGAAGTGGTTGTCAAGCACGCATTCATAAATTTGAGAATGATGATGAGTGTTACGGATCATCACATTCTTCATATTGAAGTACGAGTGAGTATCTTAGAATAGAAGCAAGCGTGATTGAATAGAAAACAATAGTAATTACATTAATCCATTGAAACACAGCAGAGCTCCTCACCCCCACCTATGGGGTTTAGAGACTCATGCCGTAGAAGATACAATATGAGATGTAAAATGTCATAAGTTACAAAATGAATCTCTAAAAGTAGTTTTTATACTAAACTAGTAACCTAGGTTTATAGAAAATGAGTAACTAAGTGCAGATAGTGCAAAAATCCACTTATGGGGTCCACTTAGTGAGTGTTTGGGCTAAGATTTGAAGCTTTCACGTGCATAGGCCATTTTTGGAGTTAAACTCTAGCTTGGGTGCCAGCATGGGCATTTAACTCCAGCTCTAGTGCTAGTTCCGGCGTTTTATGCCAGAAAAGGGTCTCTAGCTGGCGTTTAAACGCCAGTTTAGACTATCAAATCTCAGGCAAAGTATGGACTATTATACATTTCTGGAAAGCCCAAGATGTTAGCTTTCCACCCTAATTGTGAGCGCGCCAATTGGAGTTTTGTAGCTCCCGAACAACGCGTTTGAGTGCAGGGAGGTCAGAATCCAACAGCATCTACAGTCCTTTCTCAGCCTCTGAATCAGATAATTGCTCAGGTCCCTCAATTTCAGTAAGAAAATACCTGAAAATACAGAAAAACACACAAAGTCATAGTGAAGTCCAGCAATGTTATTTTTGAATAATAATTAATAAAAATATAATAAAAAGTGAATAAAACATGCTAAAAACTATATGAAAACACTACCAAAAAGCATATAAAATATCCGCTCATCACAACACCAAACTTAAACTGTTGCTTGTCCCCAAGCAACTAGACAAAAAAAAAATAGGATAAAAAGAAGATTATGGTGCAATAAAATCTCAGAGTCTTTAATGAAGCTCAAATTCAAATTAGATGGGCGGGGCTTATAGCTTTTTGCTTCTAAATAGTTTTGGCATCTCATTTTATCCTCTGAAACTCAGAATGATTGGCTTCTTTTAGAACTCAGCATGCAGATGAGGTTATTCATTTTTCTATTTTAGCTTTGATTAATTCTTGAACACAGATTCTTTGAGTCTTGGCTGTGACCTTTAGCATTTTTTTTCCAGTATTACCACCGGATACATAAATGCCACGAACACATAACTGGGTGAACCTTCTCAAATTGTGACTCAGCTTTGCTATAGTCCCCAGTTAGAGGTGCCCAAAGTTCTTAAGTACACTCTTTTGCTTTGGATCACGACTTTAACCACTCAGTCCAAGCTTTTCACTTGGACCTTCATGCCACAAGCACATGGTTAGGGACAACTTGATTTAGCCACTTAGGCTATGATTTTATTCCTTTGGGCCCTCCTATTCAGTGATACTCAAAGCCTTGGATCCATTTCACCATTGCCTTTTTGTTTAAAGGGTTACTGGCTTTTTTTTAATACTGCTTTTTCTTGCTTCAAAAATCAATTTTATGATATTTCAGATTATCAATAACATTTTTCTATTTACATTATTCTTTCAAGAGCCAAACATTACTTAAATTTCAGTATAAAAAATATGCACTATTTATGCATTCATTCAGAGAGCTAAAGTAATGCCACCACACATAATTAATTTGAATTTTTCTTATTATATACTCGAAATATTTACACCCTTACTCTTCTAAAAATATCTACTATTTTATTCATGTTTAATGATGATAAGAAGAGTAAATTATAGCCAAATTGGAAAAATAAAAAATAAAGTACTACTCATGCAACAGAAAAATGGAAATTTAAATGCTACTAATACTTATGGAATAATAAAAATAAACGACTCTAATACTAGTGCTCATGTAACTCTTAAAATAGGTTTCAAATAACAAAAGTTATCACAGAGTTAAGACTCAATAACCTTTATTTTGAGAGATAAGTGCTCCTTCAATTTGCGGGATGTCTGGCTCTTCAAGGGATAGCTTCTGGCGCTTTAGCTTCTGTATCTCATGCCCTTGCTTCTCTTATTCTTTGAGCAGTTTGCAGAGCATACTATTTTGATTCTGCTGCTCTTCTTTGAGTTGATCCATAGCTTCTTGCAGATTATTGACAGATGCTTCTAAGCAGGCCCAATAGTCAAATTGAGAAATTTCTGGGAGGAACTCATGCGCCCTCCTCTTGATGGGGTTGTCTTGAACTTGAGGTCCATCCATTACCTTTTTGGTGATTGGGCATTCAACTGGGATACTCATCCACACCTATCTTTACCCCCGCATCTTTACATAACAAACTAATCAAGCTTGGGTAAACTAATTTAGCATTAGTGGATTCCCTTTTTGCAAATATATGTAAATTTCACAAGGAATCAGCTGATGAATCTCCATTTTGACAGTGACTTCAGAGCGGTTACTGATGGGAAGTATAGAACGTCCAATAAAATCCAGCCAGCCCCTGGCAATTGGTTTAAGATCTCCTCTCTTCAATTGGTTTTGGACACCTTTTGAATTGGTTATCCACTCAGTTCTAGGGAGGCATATGTCCTCTAGAACTTGATCCAGCTTTTTATCTTTAGCCATTCTCCTATTAAAGGATTTTGGATCATCTTGTAGTTGAGGAAGTTTGAGGACTTCTCTTACTTTTTCAAGGTGGAAGTAAATAACCTTCCCTTTGACCATAGTTCGAAAGGAGTAGAAAGCAGTTCCCTCTATTCTTTGCTTATCCGTCATCCATAGATTTGCATAGAACCTCTCATGTATCCAAGGTGGTTTTGGAGTGTTTTCTTTCTTGCCTCTTGGAGTGGTTTGTTTTCCTTTAGGGGCCATGATGTCGGTCTATTTTAGCTCAGTGATCACGGAAATTCACACCAAACTTAGAGGTTTGCTTGTCCTCAAGCGAAATAAAAGAAAGAAGAGGAATAGAGGGAGAGAAAGATTCGAATAATAGGTAAAGGAGGTTGGCCGAATATGTATTTAAAAGTAATGGGGGAATGGGTTTCAAATTTTTAGAAAAAGATAAGATATAAAGATATGTTTTTATAAAAGATAAACATGATATGAAAAAGATAAGATTTTAAAATTTAAAAGAGATGAAAAAGATATGAGGAAGTGAAATCTGAATTTTTGTTAATGCATCTAAAAATGAAAAGATAATATGGATGAATTAAAAATATTTGGAAAGAAATTGGAAAGATAAACGGGTTTTAAAAATGTTTTGAAAAAGAATTGAAAAATAATTAAAAAGAATTTCTAAAATTATTAATTTTCGGAAGTGGAAATTGAAAGATGAATATTTGTAACATTTTATGCAAAAAATTATGAATAAAAACATGAAAATTCGAAAAAAATTGAATTGGAAATGAAATTGCCTCCCCCTTGCTGTTCTGGTGTTAAACGCCCAGAATGATAGCCATTCTGGTGTTTAACACCCATCTGGTAGCCATTTTGGGCGTTTAATGCCCAGCCAGGGTACCTGGCTGGCGTTAAACGCTAGAATTCTTTTGTTATTGGGCATTCTTTTGAACGCCCAGGATGCTACTGTTTCTGGCATTAAACGCTTAGAATACTGCCCATTTTGGCGTTTAACGCCCAGAATGATACCTTTACTGGCGTTAAACGCCCAAAATAATAGCCATTCTGGCGTTTAACGCCCAAAATGCCTCTTTATTGGCGTTTTAACACCAGTGAGCTCTTTTTTTCTGTGATTCCTCTGCTTTATGTTCTAAAACTTCATTTCTCTGTATTATTTACTAAAATGTATTAACAAACATGAATAACAAAATTAAATAAACTTATTTAATTGTCATAGACATCTAATTTCTGCTAATGGCTGGGTTGCCTCCCAACAAGCGCTTCTTTACTGTCTTTAGCTGGAGGAGTGAAAAGACATTGAATGTCTCAACTCAAAGTAGCAGGAAGCCAAGAAAGGAACATCTGACAGAGGATGACCAGTTCACTACCTAAAATCCCTCTGAGGACAGTAAGAGCCCAGAGAGTAATGATTCTGGCGTTCAAACACCAGAAAAGGGTCAGAAGTTAACATTAAACGCCTATACAGCAGCCAATTTTGGCGTTCAAATGCAAGAAAAGGGTGGCAATCTGGCGTTAAACACCCATACAGCACCCAATTCTGGTGTTCAAACGCCAATGAGGGATCAGATACCTGCAAGTGCTGATAACAACCCCCTTAAGCAAGCATATCCAACCACTTCTGTAGGAAATAAACCTGTAGCGACTAAGGTTGAAGAATATAAAGCCAAGATGCCTTATCCTAAGAAACTCTACCAAGCGAAACAGGATAAACAATTTACCTGCTTTGCAGACTATCTCAGGACTCTTGAAATAAAGATTTCGTTTGTAGAGGCACTTGAGCAAATACCCTCTTATGCTAAGTTCATGAAAGAGATCTTAAGTCATAAGAAGGATTGGAGGGAGACTGAAAAAGTTTTTCTCACTGAAGAATGCAGTGCATTCATTTTAAAAAGCTTACTAGAGAAGCTTAAAGATCCCGGAAGCTTTATGATACCATGCACATTAGAGGATGCTTGTACCAAGACAGCTTTACGTGATCTTGGGGCAAGTATCAACCTGATACTTGCATCCACTATCAGAAAGCTTGGTTTGACTGAAGAAGTCAAACCAACCTGAATATGTCTCCAACTTGCTGATGGCTCCATTAAAATTCCATCAGGCGTAATTGAGGACATGATTGTTAAGGTTGGCCATTTGCCTTTCCCACTGACTTTGTAGTGCTGGAAATGGAGGAGCACAAGAGTGCAACTCTCATTCTAGGAAGACCTTTCTTAGCAACTGGATGAACCCTCATTGACATCCAAAAAGGGGAGGTGACCCTGGGAGTCAATGAGGATGAGTTTAAGTTGAATGCTATCAAAGCTATGTAGCATCCAGACACATCAAAAGACTGCATGAGCATTGATATTATTGACTCCCTGGTGGAAGAGGTCAATATGACTGAGAGTCTCGAATCAGAGTTAGAGGACATTTTTAGAGATGTTCAGCCTGATCTGGAGGAACCAGAGAAAACAGAAGAACCTCTGAAAACTCCTTAGGAAGAGGAGAAGCCTCCTAAACCCGAGTTCAAACTACTACCACCATCCCTGAAATATGCATTTCTGGGAGAAGATGACACTTTTCCGGTAATCATAAGCTCTGCTTTAGAGCCAGAGAAAAAGAAAGCACTAATTCAGGTGCTAAGGACACACAAGACAGCGCTTGGGTGGTCCATAAATGATCTTAAGGGCATTAGCCCAGCCAGATTCATGCACAAGATCCTATTGGAGGATGATGCTAAGCCAGTGGTTCAACCACAGAGGCGACTGAATCCATCCCTGAAGGATGTGGTGCAGAAAGAATCACTAAGTTACTAGAGGATGGGATTATTTATCCTATTTCTGAAAGCCCCTAGGTGAGCCCTGTCCATGTAGTCCCCAAGAAGGGAGGTATGACATTGGTTCATAATGAAAGGAATGAACTGGTTCCCACAAGAACAGTTACAGGGTGGCGTATGTATATTGACTATAGAAGGCTCAATACAGCCACCATAAAGGATCATTTTCCTTTACCATTCATAGACCAGATGCTAGAGAGACTAGCAGGTCATGAATACTAATGCTTTTTGGATGGCTATTCAGGTTACAACCAAATTGTAGTAGACCCTCAGGACCAAGAGAAAACGGCATTCACATGTCCATCTAGAGTATTTGCCTACAGAATGATGCCATTTGGTCTGTGCAATGCACCTGCAACCTTTCAGAAATGCATTCTCTCTATCTTCTTTGATATGGTAGAGAAATTTCTAGAAGTCTTCATGGATGACTTCTCAGTATTTTGAGACTCGTTCAGCTTCTGTCTTGACCATCTAGCACTTATTCTAAAAGGGTGCCAAGAGACTAACTTGGTTTTAAACTGGGAGAAATGTCACTTTATAGTGACCGAAGGAGTTGTCCTTGGGCACAAAATTTCGAACAAAGGGATAGAGGGGGATCAAGCTAAGGTAGAGGTAATTGAAAAATTACCACCACCTGCCAATGCTAAGGCAATCAGAAGTTTTCTAGGGCATACAGGATTCTATAGGAGGTTTATAAAGGATTTTTCAAAAATTACAAAACCTCTGATCAATCTGCTAGCAACTGATACACTATTTGTCTTTGACACAGAGCGTTTGCAGGCCTTTGAGACTCTGAAAGCTAAGCTGGTCACAGCACCAGTCATTTTTACACCAGACTGGACATTACCATTCGAACTAATGTGTGATGCCAATGACCATGCCATTGGTGCAGTATTGGGACAGAGGCATGGCAAGCTTCCGCATGTCATTTATTATGCTAGCCGTGTTTTAAATGACGCACAGAATAATTACACAACCACAAAAAAGGAGTTGCTTGCAGTGGTTTATGCCGTTGACAAGTTCAGATCTTATTTAGTAGGATCAAAAGTGATTGTGTATGTAACACCCTACCATACAGAGTCTTATGCTTAAGTCATAATTCAGAGATGGCAAGGTATTATGACCTCTAAAATAAAAATCTAGTACGTATAGTAGTATGAATGATTGATTATAACTAGGAGCCTTTGTAGAAAAAGGGGTAAACAAAAACCATCGCAACTCTAAAGCGCAACACTCCGATCGACAACGTAACGAATAAGGATAAACCAACACGAGATTATATATATACAAAGGAGTGTCAAAAACAGGAGTATCAAGACTCAAGATCCGGCTGCGAAGATAACCGGCCCGAGCATAACAAAATATACATATGATAAAATAAGGAAAACCCCAAAGGAAACCCAAAGGGACACAAATACATAAAACCTATTCTCCAAAATCTCCCATAAGAGGAGTCATCACAGTTTGTATTATTTAATGGAGATAAAAGTATCTAAGCAAAACATATAAACCAAAACATAGCCCCGAGAACAAAGGATCTTCGCAA
>NC_029775.3:58341745-58342229 GCF_000817695.3 Arachis duranensis | reverse complement strand
CAAAACATATAAACCAAAACATAGCCCCGAGAACAAAGGATCTTCGCAAATCTAGAAGTCTCCAGCAAGCCTCAGCGTGAAACCTCACGTCCTGCATCTGAAAACCACAAAATCCGCATGGGTGAGAACCAGAGGTTCCCAGCATGGTAATAGCTTCCACATATATAATACATAATAATAGAGGAAAGCCGAAGGCAATCCTAGAACTTCCTCTAGATAATTCAAAGCTTATAAACAAGCTAAACCATAAAGGGCATCTGACTAAAGATTCTTCAGTCTAACTAATACTTCCCTTTCCAATTCCTTCAGACCTCCCCAACCACCAGCAGGAGTATAAAATAGCAAACACAGTTATATCAAGCAAGGAATAAACAAATAGGAGCAGTTAAGGCATTTAGACAATTAGCAAGTAATATGCAGTCAAATAGGCAATCTCAAACAATTCACATAGTATGCATATGATGAATGCCTGTCCCTAGTGGCT
>NC_029775.3:58338178-58338990 GCF_000817695.3 Arachis duranensis | reverse complement strand
TCGTGCAGATTCGAAAGATGAGGTGGTAGAGCCATCCGATACGCCACCGGTCCAATCCTCTCTAGGATTTGAAATGGACCAATGTATCGATGATTCAACTTCTTTGCCTTAATCGCCCTACCTACTCCTGTGGTCGGAGTAACTTTAAGGAAAACATGGTCTCCTTCCTCAAATTCTAAGGGCTTTCGCCTCTGATCGGCGTAACTCTTTTGACGACTCTGCGCCGTAAGCATCCTATCACGGATTTTCTTGACTTGTTCAGTAGTCTCAGCTATCATTTCCGGCCCCAACAAGCCTTTCTCTCCAGCTTCATACCAACATAGTGGAGATTGACATTTCGTCCCATACAAGGCTTCATACGGAGCCATTCCAATGCTCGCATGATAACTATTATTGTATGCAAACTCCACTAATGGCATATACCGATCCCAACTCACCGGTTGGTCCAAAACACAAGCTCTCAACATATCCTCTAGTGTTTGGATCGTCCTCTCAGATTGACCATCTGTTTGAGGATGGTAAGCAGTGCTCAAGCTTAATCGAGTTCCAAAAGCTTTCTGAAATGCACCCCAAAACCTTGAAGTGAAACGAGGATCTCTATCAGAGATTATAGTAGCAGGTACACCATGAAGTCTCACAATCTCCTTTATGTATAACCGTGCTAACTCCTCAAGGGTGTAAGTCATCCAAATGGGTAAAAAGTGAGCTGACTTTGTCAGTCGGTCCACAATCACCCAGATAGCATCAAAACCAGCCCTAGTCCATGGCAACCCTGACACAAAGTCCATTGCAATACTTTCCCACTTCCATTG
>NC_029775.3:58336879-58338146 GCF_000817695.3 Arachis duranensis | reverse complement strand
CCCGGGTGAATGGAGAATCCGCTTTTGTGTGCCTCCTTTAAAATATCTTGCCTCAAAGTGCCCACATCCGGCACAATGATCCTATCCTTGAATCTCCATAACCCATCTTTTTCTTCTGACACTCTCCATTGTTTTCCTTGCTCAATAGCCGGTAACACCTTCCATAATGCTTCATCATTTTGATGAGCCTTTAGGAGTTCGGACTTAAAGTCACTTGAGATTTCTAATCGGCTCAAACACAAGGTTCCGGATACTTCTCGAGCACCAATTTTCAGACTCTCGAATCCCTTGAGCAACTTCTCCTCTTGAAGCATCATCCAAGCCGCATATAACGACTTTCGACTTAAAGCATCCGCCACTACGTCCGCCTTTCCCGGATGGTAATGCAACTCAAAGTCGTAGTCCTTCAACAATTCCATCTACCTTCTCTGCCTCATATTAAGCTCTTTCTGATCAAAGAGATACTTCAAGCTCTTATGATCAGAGAAAACTTGGAACTTAACCCCATAGAGGTAATGCCTCCACACCTTCAAGGCAAACACAACCGCAGCGAGTTCCAAATCGTGCGTAGGGTAACTAACTTCAGGAGGTCTCAACTGTCGTGAGGCATACGCCACCACATTACGATGCTGCATCAGCACACACCCTAGACCCTTCAATGAGGCATCACAATACACCTCAAATGGCTCATTCGGCTCAGGTAACACTAACACAGGTGCAGTGGTCAACTTTTTCTTCAATGTCTGAAAGCTCTCCTTGCACTCAGGAGTCACCGAAACCATACCTTAGCCGATTTTCCCAAGCTCCACTGGAGCACTTCCAAATCACTTATCCACAAGCTCTCAAGGCCTCACACCTCCAAGAACAGATTTTTCACCACCAAGCCCTTTCCAAGCTTTTCAAAATCACCAATCAAGCTCCAATATCCACACACACACAACCTAAGCCACAACCATCATACCCAAACACAACATCTCAAAACCCAAACATCATAAAACAACAAAATACACTAGGGTTGAGAATCTTACCACACCCAAGGTCCAAGGAGACAAGATTAACCTTCTTCTTCAAGAGAGTTAGGTCCTATAACATCAAAGAACCCAAAATCTCAACATTTTTGCTCATAAAACTCGAAAACAAGGCTGGAATTTCGAAGCACAAAACGTGGCTTACCTCAAGATTAATTGTATGGGTTTTGTAGAGCTCTCCACGGTGAACGCGTGGCCGCAAACGGAGCGACAATCGGAGCTCTAGATCAAAAGTTATG
>NC_029775.3:58332741-58333945 GCF_000817695.3 Arachis duranensis | reverse complement strand
GAATCTGTTCCAACCTTTGATCATCACCCGAAACGCCCGCGGTTAACAACAGGATACCCTGACATTCGGTTCCGGAACAGTTCACCATCATCGAATTCAAGTAATAATTATTCACCACAACCGGCCCTTCAGTATCCTCCGGCATAAAGTACACCGACTTTGTAGAACAATCTAGCAAAACATGGTTCTTAGATAACCAGTCCAATCCCAAGATAAGATCAAGACCAATCATCGGTAAGCAGACCAAATTATGAACAAAATCACGCTGCTTGAATCTAAAGGAAACTTCTGGGCATCCTAGCCAAGTTACCATGGCTTCATGGGTAGCATTGTACACTCTTAGATCATAACCTAAAGTTACAATCTTCAATCCTAACTCATGGGCTTTCTTAAATGCAATGAATGAATGCAATGCTCCCGAATCAAATAAAGCATTTAAAGTTTGACCAGCCATTTCACAGTTACCTCGAATAAGTGTCTCGGATCCCTCAGCTCCTACAGCTGAAGTGGTGAACACCCGACCAGTCTGTTGTGCTTTTCTAGCACCTTGTTTCTGCTTCTCGGGACAATTTACGGCCTTATGCCCCGCCTTTCCACAAGTGTAGCACAAACCCCATCCGGCCTTGCATGGTGCTCCCGGATGGTGACTCCCATATCTAGTACAAGCTTGATCATTTTGAGGCTGCTTCCCAAACCTCTTCCCTTGGAAATTGTTGTTGTTGTTGGGCCTCCTAAAAGAGCTTCCTCTCTTGAAAGACGGACCTCTAGGTGCAAAGCTCTTCCCTCGGTTCTGTGGGAATAATCTCTTTTGACTCCCTTTCTGAGCGGTTGCCCTCTTCACACACTCTTCAGCAACCCTACACTTGTTCACTAATTCGGAGAAAGTCCTGATCTCCATTGGTCCCACTGAACTGAAAATATCACTCCGGAGTCCTCCTTCATACTTAACACACTTCCATTCCTCATATTCCACCAGAGTACCTTGGCACATACGAGAGAACCTGAACAGCTCCTCAAACTTGTCAGTATAGTACTTCTTATAGAACTCTTCTTGGAAAACACTCCAAGTGATATAATCATCACCCTGCTGCAGAAGACGTCGGATACCTTGCCACCAATGGGACGCTTCACCGACAAGCATATAGGTAGCAAACTCGACACGCTGTCCTTCAGGTACCACTTGTGCTTGCAGTGCTCGCTCTAT
>NC_029775.3:58331769-58332650 GCF_000817695.3 Arachis duranensis | reverse complement strand
GGATTAACCTTCAAAAAGTTTGCCAGCATCATCGGGCCATGAACTCCACCTCCATCATTACCATGGTTGTTCATCTGTTGACCAAGAGCCTCAGCAGTGGCTTGCATAGCAGCAGCCATGTTCTCCAATGCAGTCATAAAGTTCACCGGGTCGTGAGGGTTATTCCTCGGCGCACGAGCGTTCGTACGACCTCTCACACTACCTCTACCGCGTCCACGAGGCGCCATCTGGTTCCTATACATACCAAACAATCGATATTAAGTTGATCAGTCTTAATATCGGAAGTCTAGTACTTCAAAGTCCCAAATGCATGCTCATGAATGTTTATGCCAATTATATCAAGCAGATATACTAATAGCACATAACACACACACAGAGAATGCACAGAAGCATAATCAGTCCATCCTTCAGGCTCTACAGGAACGAACTGCTCTGATACCATAATGTAACACCCTACCATACAGAGTCTTATGCTTAAGTCATAATTCAGAGATGGCAAGGTATTACGACCTCTAAAATAAAAATATAGTACGTATAGTAGTATGAATGATTGATTATAACTAGGAGCCTTTGTAGAAAAAGGGGTAAACAAAAACCATCGCAACTCTAAAGCGCAACACTCCGATCGACAACGTAACGAATAAGGATAAACCAACGTGAGATTATATATATACAAAGGAGTGTCAAAAACAGGAGTATCAAGACTCAAGATCCGGCTGCGAAGATAACCGGTCCGAGCATAACAAAATATACATATGATAAAATAAGGAAAACCCCAAAGGAAACCCAAAGAGACACAAATACATAAAACCTATTCTCCAAAATCTCCCCATAAGAGGAGTCATCACAGTTGTATTATTTAATGGAGATAAAAGTATCTA
>NC_029775.3:58330172-58331212 GCF_000817695.3 Arachis duranensis | reverse complement strand
TATACTCGTCATAAACTTGATCATAATCATGATCTATATCCATCACCCTCACTGGTGAATATTTACGGGGGCGAGCTCATCCGGGTCTTTCACAGTGCCCGGCCACACTTATGACATAGGGTCAACAGAGTATCAAGTCTCAACCTGGAGCACGTGGTGGCTAGCCACTGCTACTACCCAGGGAAACTCGTATCTCCGATAGTGGAAGTGCAAATCACAATTATCAATAATTCAGCATAAACATGCATGAATTCTCATCCATGGATCAACATCCATATCAGCCATCCGGCTCACGGTTAAATCCATAACCAGCCAATATTCATAGTACACAGCTATTCCGGCTCACGGTTCAATCCAGAACCAGCCAATTCATAAACAATTACGGCTCTTCGGCCAATGGCATAACCAGCACTTCCACCACCATCCTCCGCATCTCACATAATCATGCTTGATCCTCAATGATCATTCATTTTCCCTTGCTTCACTCGCAAGTTACCACATCCACTAGCTCCTTCTCTCATAGCTAGACATATCATAATGATTTAAGATATAAGTGGTGAGGTCGGAGGCTTAGAGTATGAAATTTGGCTTTTAAAACTCAAAAATCAACTTTGGGATGAAAACAGGTCCACGCGTACGCGCACTCCACGTGCACGCGTGAATGGCCTCAAAACTTCATCGACGCGCAAGCGTCATGCACGCTAACGCGTGGATTAAACATTTGCCAATCGACGCGTAAGCGTCAACCACGCGTACGCGTGGGTGTCCTCGTGCCCCAGTCACAACACTGGCACAATTCTGGCATAACTCTCGGGAAAATGGCTGAGCATTGGGTGCAGCACCATCGGCGCGCCCGCGCACATCACGCTCACGCGTGGATGGAATTTTCCGGAAGAATGGCGCGCACGCACCAAGTGCGCCCACGCACAAGGGGTCATTCTGCTAAAAATTTTCTAAGTTAAAAGCTGCAGAATTCACCAATTTAAACCCCAATCTTCTGACGGACATAACTTTCTCATTTTAAATCGTTTTTCACCCGT
>NC_029775.3:58311482-58329419 GCF_000817695.3 Arachis duranensis | reverse complement strand
ATCTCAAAACCCAAACATCATAAAACAACAAAATTACACTAGGATTAAGAATCTTACCACACCCAAGGTCCAAGGAGACAAGATTAACCTTCTCCTTCAAGAGAGTTGGGTCCTATAATATCAAAGAACCCAAAATCTCAACATTTCACCCATGAAACTCGAAAATAAGGGCTGGAATTTCGAACAGCAACATGTGGCTTACCTCAAGATTAATTGTATGGGTTTTGTATAGCTCTCCACGGTGAACGCGTGGCCGCAAACGGAGCGGCAATCGGAGCTCTAGATCAAAAGTTATGGTGGTTTGAAGATCAAGTGAGAGAAAGAAGTTTAGAGAGAGTTCTTCCTCCCTTTCTCTCTAATTTCAGCTTGTGTGTGTAACAAATGAGGAGAGAGAGTGCTGAAAACTAGGGTTTTGGTTAAGTTATGTTGGGCCAAGGGCCCACTTTGGGTCCAATTGGCCCGGTTTGGCCCGTTCGGTCCAATCTTGGTCCGAATTCTATGAAATTGGTACCAAAATTCTCGTCTCAATCTCCTCTATCATATTTAGCCAAAAAAAATCACATTTTAGGCTTTCCAAAATAAATTCTCATTTATGGGTTAATTAGCCGTTAATTAACCGGGTTTTACAGTGTACACTGACCATGCTGCTCTAAAATGTCTCCTCATAAAGCAGGATTTAAAACCCAGACTCATAAGATGGGTATTGCTTCTAAGAGACAAAAAAGGGACAGAGAACCAAGTAGCCGATCACCTGTCCTGGATAGAACCAGTAGCAGGAGCGTCCCTCCCTGCTACTAAGATCTCTGAAACCTTTCCGGATGAGCAACTCTTTGCCATTCAGGAAGTACCGTGGTTTGCAGACATTGCAAACTATAAACTTGTGAGATTCATACCCAAAGGGTACAGTAGGCAGCAAACAAAAAAATTGGTTTCTGATGCAAAGTACTACTTGTGGGATGAACTATATCTCTTTAAGAGATGTGCAGATGGAATAATCCATAGATGTGTGCCTAGGGAAGAGGCACAGAAGATCCTATGGCATTGCCATGGATCACAATATGGAGGACATTGCGGAGGTGAGCGAACAGCCACAAAGGTTCTCCAATATGGCTTCTACTGGCCTACTCTTTATAGAGACTCCCGAGAGTTTGTACGTAACTGTGATAGTTGCCAGAGAGCTGGTAATCTGTCTCATGGTTATACCATGCCTCAGCAAGGTATCTTAGGGATTGAGTTGTTTGTTGTATGGGTTGTTGACTTTATGGGGCCTTTCCTGCCATCATACTCAAACACTTATATTCTGGTGGTAGTAGACTATGTATCTAAGTGGGTAGAAACAATTGCAACACCCACTAATGATACTAAGATAGTGATGAAGTTCCTCTAGAAGCATATCTCCAGCCGGTTCAGTGTCCCTAGGGTACTGATCAGTGATGGAGGCACTCATTTTTGCAATAAACAGCTTGACTCTGCTCTAATCCGATATGGAATTAACCACAAAGTGGCAACTCCATATCACCCACAGATAAATGGACAGGCTGAAATCTCAAATAGAGAACTAAAACGAATCCTGGAACGGACTGTAAGTACCTGTAGAGGGGATTGGGCAAGAAGTCTGGATGATGCTCTGTGGGCATACAGAACTGCATTCAAAACTCCTATAGGGACCTTTCCATACCAGCTTGTGTATGGAAAAGCCTGTCATCTGCTAGTGGAACTGGAACACAAGGCCTACTGGGCAACCAGGTTCCTCAACCTTGATGCTAAAGTTCCTTAGCATCTCTCTGTACCTCTCCCAAGCATCATGAAGAGATTCATTATCCTCTTGTTTAAAGCCTTGGATGTCCAGCCTTAGCTGTGTCATCCTTTTTAGACGGAAATATTGATTCAAGAATTTGTCTGACAACTGTTTCCATATTCTTATGCTGGCTTTGGGTTGGTTGTTTAACCACCTCTTAGCTTGGTCTTTTACAGCAAATGGAAATGACAATAATCTTTAGACATCCTGATCCACTTCCTTATAACATACTGTGTCAGTAATTTGTAAGAATTGTGCCAGAAACTCAGTAGGTTCTTCTTGAGGAAGACCAGAATACTGGCAATTTTGCTGCACCATGATGAGCAGAGGGTTTAGCTCAAAATTGCTGGCTTTGATGGGGGTATACATATACTACTCCCATATGAATCAGTAGTGGGGTTAGCATATGACCCCAGAGTCCTTCTGGACTATTCATTTCCACTTAGGTCCATGATGGAGAAAGGGAGATGATGTGAATTGTAAATAAAAATTTTATTCCCCCCTTTTTTTTATTAAAGAAATTAAAATAAAGTAAATAAAAGGAAATTTATGCAACTTTCGAAAATTAAGAAAAGAAAAAGAAATAAAAGAAATTAGAAAACTAAATTAATTAATTAATTAAAAGGATTTGAAAATTTTGGTGTTGATTTTCGAAAAATGAAGAGAGAGAGTGGTTAGGATGTTTTGAAAAAGATGCGTCTTAAAATTAAAGATACATGTAAGAAAATAAATAAAAGAAAAGAATTTGAAAAATATATGATTTTAAAATTTTAAAGATTGAAACTTTCTTAACAAGAAAACACCAAACTTAAAATTTTTCAATCAAAATAATCAAATATGACAAGTAATTCGAAAATAAAAAAAAAAAAGAGAAAAAGATTTTGAAAAATTTTATAAAAGATTTTCAAAAGATATAAAAAGGAAATTTGAAAAAGAATTTGTTTTGAAAAAGATTTAAAAAGATAATTTTTTTAAATTGAAATTTTGACTTGACTAACAAGAAATTACCAAATTTTAAAATTTTGACTAAGTCAACCTAAGGAATTCGAAAATGATGAGTAAAAAAAAAAGAAAAGATATTTTTTTTAATTTAATGAGGAAAGTGAAAAAGAATAAAATAACACCAAACTTAGAATTTTTAGATCAAAACAAAGAAAACAAAGAAGAAAACATTGAATGCTAAGATGAACACCAAGAACACTTTGAAGATCAAGATGAACACCAAGAACAAATTTTGAACATTTTTATACTTTGGACACTAATAATTTGAAAATGCACAAGAAAAATAAGGAAAGACACAAAACAAGAAAAACTAAAGATCAAACAAGGAAAATAAACAAGAACAACTCGAAGATCAAGAAAGAACAAGGGACACAAAACTCGAAAATATGAAGAATAAAAAGAGCATACAATTCGAAAAATTAAAGGAAAATAAAAACATGTAATTGACACCAAACTTAAAACATGAAACTAAACTCAAACAAAAGATTCAATTATTCGAGCCTTATAGGTTTTTTTATCTATTTATTAAAAATTTTCGGAAAAAAAATCTAGAAAAAGAAAACAAGGATTTTAAAATTTTAACAAAAACAATAAGAAAAGTCTCAAAGAAAAATTAAAGATTGATAATGAAAAAATAGATTTTTGAAAAGAAAATAAAAGACTCAAATTTAGTGACTCTAAACCAAAAAAAATAAATTATTTCTAATCTAAGCAACAAGATGAACCGTCAATTGTCCAAACTCGAACAATCCCCGACAATGGCGCCAAAAACTTGGTGCACGAAATTGCAATCACACCTTTGCAACTCCGCACAACTAACCAGCAAGTGCACTGGGTCGTCCAAGTAATGATTCCTTACGCGAGTAAGGGTCGATCCTACGGAGATTGCCGGCTTGAAGCAAGCTATGGTTATCATGTAACTCTTAGTCAGGAGATTAGTGATAAAAATAATTTCGTTTGTAAAAAGTAAAAGAGCATGAATTGAATGATACTTGCTATACAGTAATGGAGAACAAGTTGAAGTTTCAGAGATGCTCTGTCTTCTGAATCTCTACTTTCCTATTGTCTTCATCTCCAAACACGCATGGCTTCCTTCCATGGCAAGCTGAATGTTGGTGGATCACCGTTGTCAATGGCTACTGTTCCGAGGGTTACCTGAAACTGTAGGTCGATCTCGGACGAGATCTTCTTTACTGGTCGGAGCTGTTGTGTCTGACTTGTTGGACTTGGTGATGATGGTGATCCTTTGTCACTGAAGGGTGGTGGTACCTGCAAGGGACTCCGATGCTTATGTTAGCAAGGGTATTAAGCAGGTTTTTAGTAGAATCAAAGTATGAGTTATACCTGGGTACTCTAGTGTATTTATAATGGTGTTCAGTGACCTTCTTAGATAGATAAGTTAGTTATCTTATCTTATCTTTGAGTGAGGTCATCTTATCTTCAAGGGAACCACCCTTCTCCTTGTAGGCTTGGGCTGCCTCTGGATTTGGGTCGTGTTCCTCCATTTGGGCCCTCTTATGGGCTTTTCTGGCAATTTGGCCGAGCTCTTTGAGAAGAGGTCGGCGAGTTTGACCTAAAGAGGTCGGTCGTTTTATCGCCAGACATCCCGGGTCGAACAACTTGACCCACGGTATGAACAGTGTCCCTGCTCGAGCTCAGCTTTTATTTTGGAGATCGAGTCTTAGTTTTAGGACTTTGAACCTTCTCGGGTGAAGCCGAATTCGAGCATTTTGTCGATTTCATCTTTGTAGAGTTCTTTTTTGAATGCGGAACGTTTCCTCTGAAACGCGTGCTTTTGTATTAGCATCCTAGCCTTGGGAATGCGCGAGGGTTTTAATGCCCTCATTAATTGGTTTTTAATGCCCCGTTTTTCTTTTATTTTGAACTTTACACACAGAAACGGTTTTCCTCTTCTCTGTAACTTCCCCTTTTCTTTCTCATTTTTCTATTTTCTCCTGTCATCTTCATTTTCGCGTTTCTCTTTGTTTGGTGATCGTGGGCGCTTTCTTTGCTTTCGATGGCCATTCCTGATTTCTTCATCTTCAACTTCCTTCCGTACTCTTCTCCTTTTCTAGGTTGGTTTTGCTTTTTCTTTCGTCGTCTGATGTGCGGAAAACGATCCGACACAAAACTCACCGGCAAGTATGCCGGGTCGCATCAAGTAATAAAACTCACGGGAGTGAGGTCGATCCCACAGGGATTGAAGGATTGAGCAACTTTAGTTTAGTGATTGATTTAGTCAAGCAAACAAGTGTTGGTTGTGTGAAATTGTGTTGACAGGAATTAAATTGTAGAGAATGTAAAGGGGAGTGGGTGATTTGCAGGAAATTAAAGGGAACAAAAAAAAGAAAAATGACTGAATCTTAAAGTGCAAGTAATGTAAACTGTAGAAACTTAAATTGCAAGAAATGTAAATTGCAGAAAAATATAAATGACTTGAAAAATAAAAGGGGAATGGGAATTGGATCTGCAGGAATTAAACAAAGAAAGTAAAATTCAACAAACGGAAGAGTAGAAGATGGATTCAATTAAACCAGATCTTAAACGAAAATGAGAATCAGCTTGGTGTAGCAATTAAATAGTGAAGTTTAAAATGAAAATTCCAGATCTCAGGACTCAGAGACTAGATAACTAAGTCTAGATCTTAATGCCTTCCTAGATCCAAGTTCTGAAAACAATTGCAAGAGAATTGAAGATCAAGCAGTGGAATAAAGGAATTCAAATATCAATTTCTCAAATGTGCAGTAGCTCAAAACAGAGAGAGACCTCAAGGTGATATTGAGACAGAACTTCCTCAATTCTCAACACCCAAGACTCAAGTAAAGCTTTGCAAAAAAGAAAACAATAAAACCCAGAGGAAGAGAATTCAATTCTCCTCCCAAAAACTCTCTAAAATGCAAAGTAAGCTCTCCTCTGTAAGCACTATGAAAATTCTAAAAGAAAAGCTCTCTAAAAAATTCTCCGAAGAAAGCTCCCAAAAAGAAAAGCTCTAAAAAGAAAAGCTCTCCAAAAACTTCAAATCCTAAGCTATTTATACACTTTCTTCAAATGATCATTAAGCCTTGATTTGGGCCTTGGCCTTGATGGAATTGGGTTGAATCTTGCCTCTGTTGCTTGCTCTTGGTGTTGGAAAGAAATCAATTCTTGAACCGGGCCATGTAGCTTTCACGTTTGAGCTAAAATTTGAGGCAAACGTTGACTCAAACTTCTTCGCGTGTAAAATTATGCAGCTAGGCCAAGATGCTGTCATCCACGTTTGGCTCAACGTTTGAGGTCAAACGTGAGCTCAAACGTGGACCTTCCTATGCCTCTCTTCTAGCCATCGTTTGGCCCAACGTTTGAGGCAAACGTTGGTGCAAACATTGCTCAACTAAACCATCAATCAGGGGTGCTTTGCCATGCTCTTCCTTGCCAAAATGTAGCCAACATTTGACCTCACGTTTGAGGCAAACGTTGGCTCAAACGTTGTTGCCCAGGAGCTCTATTTTTCTTCTTTTTGGCGCCAACGTTTGACCTCACGTTTGAGGCAAACGTTGGCGCAAACGTTGGCTCTTCCCAGGGTGTTCTTCATCTGCTTCTCACGTTTGAGTTAACGTTTGAGGCAAACGTTAGCTCAAACATGAATCCCTCTTTCCAAGCCCATTCTTGCAACCTTCTTCCAAGCTTTATTCCTCCTGTCATCAATCAACAATTGTATCAAAGCTATTCCATAATCATGAGAGTTATTCTTCTTCTTGTCATATGAGCAATTATGGCACAAAAACTCATGAAAATGCATCAATTTATCCAAGGTTGATTAAATCAAAGAAAACATGAATTTCAACCCAATTGGCTTACTTATGGCTTAAGAAAGTGCATAAAACTAAATGAAAACAAAGAAAAACACTAGTAAAACTAGGCTAAGATGACTTGTCATCATCGTCCATATCTGCTGCATGCTCTGTATTTGATTCTTTGATGAAGTTTTGATTTTGACTGAGTGCATGTTGGAAAGCTTGAATTTTTTCATGTTATCATGCTGGGTTTATCACTGTGATGCATGTTTTCTGGTTTCCTTTTGACCTTATGTATGCTTTTGGGTGGATTTTCCTGGTTTGGCTCTTTTAGGGCTTCGTATGCTACTGCTGCTTTCTGAACTGTTGTTTTTTAGAAAGGTTGCTCCTTTTGATGGAATTTGTCCTGTTGATTTCTTTTTTTTATGGAGACGGTATTTTTTCTTTAATTTTCGCCTTTTTCTTCTCGGGACGCTGCTTTGTTGGGGAGGATTATTTCCTCTGCTGCGGGTTTCGTTTTTAGCTTTTGTAGATTTTTCTGAGACTTTACTCTGTCTTTGCCTCCAAAGGATGCCCCTAGACCTTGGTGTGCGTCTTGGGGTTTTCCTTTTATTGTTTGTGTGCTCGAGGTCGTGTTGTCCGAGTTGCTTCCATATTGCCCGAATTTGTTGGTTGGTAATCTGTTTCCTTTTCTTTGTTTGTAGGATTAGTTGGCCATGTCATCTCGCAAAAATATTGTCGAGGCATCTTCTAAGGTTCCTGAAGGGATGTCTGACTGGTTGGACTCCCTTGTGTTGCTATGTGTATCTCTAGCTATTTTGGAGTTCTATGCAGAGCTTAGGAAACACCCACTACAAGAAAAATACCCATTCAACCACACTTTTTTTAAACTACATTTGAAAAGCGTAGCCTATTCTGTGAATAGGATACGCTTTTCTCCGTGTTGCCTTTTTATAAGAGAAAAGAATACACAATTATGGCATCATTTAAAAAGTGTAGCCTTAGGTATTATAGAAATCACTTATAAAGCGTAGCCGTAGATTGATACCTATAGATTCACTTTTCGTATCAAAGGGAACGCTTTTAGAGGGTAGCCTATTTATTAAGTTTTGGGTGCAATTTAAAAGTGATGCCTAATGTATCTAGAACTAAAAACTTAACACTTGTAAATTTTTTCCCTCTTAACACTTGTAAATTTTTTCCCTCTTAACTTTTTATCTAGCTCACACTTAGTGAAAACTTTCCCTCCAAGAAAAGAAAACCATTTCACCTTTCACAAAGAAAAACCCTCACCTCACACTCAGCTCACAAAGAAAACCATTTCACCCTTTTAGAAGAAAACCCTCATCGTCATCACCCTCAGCTCGTCATCGATCACCCTCAGCTCGCTCGTCATCACCCTCAAAAGACCCTCCTGCATCGCAAATTGAAGCTAACCACTAACCCCCACTCACCACTCACCGCCGCACACCACTCACCACTAACCATTGACTGTCGCTCGAAGCTAAGTCGCCCTCTTGCATTGATCGTAGCGCGCCGCCCAAACCGTTCATCTACCTTCGTAGTCTCTGCTCTCACCATCACTGGTCACCATCATCGTATCAGCGTTCATTGTTTCTGCTCAACCAAGTTGTCTCTGCTCTCACCGTTGCATCTCACCCTTGTTGTCTCTGTGCCGACCGTCACGCGTGCCTAGCATCATCGTTCTCTCTGCTCACCATCGTCAAGAAGGTGTGTATAGAATTTCATTTGGTTCTGAAATTGGAGGTTTATGGTTCCGATTTAGGGTTTTTAATTTGGGGGGTTTGGTACACTAATTTCCTGTTATCAGTGAAATCTGAAGTTTGGTTTAGCTCAAATGATTCAGTTGTTGTTTATTGAAATCTGAATTGAGTAGAGGTTGGTTGTTGTTCTAAACCATATTTGTTTGGGCAATAGAAAAATGAAACGCAGTCACTGCCATCACATGGAACAAATTGGTTATGATTCTTTATTGCTTCCTTAATTGCCTCCGGTAAGACAAGAAAATCGAGATTCCTTAATATATTTCTGTCACGAATAATTCTATGAATCAAGGTTTCTTCTATATAGAAAAAAGCATTGAATAGTTCTATCGCATAAAAATCAAAAGTAGTATATGGTTCTTTAATTAGAGGTCACAAGAGAGCAAAGTATATGGTTCTACTTGTATATGCATAGAGAAAAAGGGCTGAAATAGTTGATGGACAAAGATAGTGTGGTGCACAAGAAGGTGAAATAGATGAAGGATATGGCTAGAAAAGTTGTCCTTAATGGTGCTCTTCTTTGAATTCTGTTGAAGAACTAATTGAGGATATCGTAGGTAGCAATTTATAACTATTCTGTTGTGTTTCATGAATATAGTTTTCCTTTCTTAGAATCAATGAATAAATTAGTGTGATAGAGAATTTTCTGACTAATATGATATAAGTTAGAAATTAAATTATTGTAGTTGGTTTATCAATTTTTCTTGAACTGTTGCCAGATCTTTCTATTCCCATATTCTCTATTTTAATGTTGACTAAACCTCTATGAGAGTGATGCTATTAGCATTAGCACTAAGTCATACTTATTATCATTAGTGAAAAATTACAAATTACAATTTTTTCATCTTTGTGACCTACTTCCTTATATATACGCCCGGTGAATGGTGTTATCAAGTTTAAAAGCATTCAAACTACATTAAACAGTTGAAAGAAAGATCAAAGAAACTATGATACAAAATGCAACATAGTTAATTAGTTATTAGATCTATGCTTATCTGAGACAAAATCCTACTTAGTTTATTGAAATTCGATTATTTTTAGGTTTTTTTATACTACAATATCTAGGAATATCAATATGTATCATTTCTCCTTTTGTTCATGGTTGGTTTTTTCATTAGCTTATTCATTGATACTGAATCCTTGCGAGAAATATCATTTAAATTTTTTTCCTTTAATCAAAACTCTCAACTTCTAATTCTAGTATCTTCAACATGCAATAGTTAGTTGATGTTAAATTACTAAAATTCTAGGTGAGGTAAGGATCAAGATTCCTAAGATCACAGCATGATCTTTTGTAGAAGAATTAGTAACTAGATCCTAATTTTGAATGAGTTCAACCATGGTAAGACTTTGACCTATTGAAGCTTAGTCCATTGTAAGACATCAAGCCACAATTTTTTGTAGTTTCCTAAGGAATGCTTAAGCACAATGTTGGTGGGTTTCGATTTGACCAGAGAGAGGTAGTTCATAATTGCAAGCTTGATCCTTGTGTTCAGAGAGTTTTATCAGTATGTTAAACTTGTGTTCTATGTGATTGTATTTGTATTTCTCTTACTTGTTTATTTTGAGTTTTTTACCTTAATTGTGTGATGAATGTTGCAGGGAAGACGAGCTTTGAGGGCATTGAGGGCAGTGGTGAGGCTACAGGCTATATTTCACAGAAGGCTAGCGAAGAAGCAAGCTGCTGTTACTCTAAGGTGCATGCATGCTCTTGTTCGAGTTCAAGCTCGCGTCCGCGCTAGGAATGTGAGGAACTCTCCAGAAAGGAAAGCCGTGCAGACACTATTAGATCAGTACCGCAACCAAGCTGATCCTATCAAGGAGGTTGAGGTATTGTAAAAGCTTTTTAAATTCCTCCCCCAAAAAAGATTCAATAATGGAGAAAAATACTCATGTCATCCAAAGATATATACATAACACTCAAGTTAGTCCTGCACTGATCTTAAATGTCATTGTAGTCTCTCTTTTTTTGAAATTGATATAAATTTTTAGTTCTCTTAGACATCAATATGTATCATTGCCAACTTGCTCATTCTGGTAAACCTTTTTTTTTAATTTTCCCCACTTAAATCACCTCAAGTGAAGATATTTCTGGTGCTTTTTCCAATTTTAATCTGTACCCCATACTGGGTATTTCAATTTGATTAATTTATTTATTTTTCTTATATTAATATAATAATAATAATAGTTTTTTTATTATGGTTATGAAATCTAGGTTCTGCTTTTCTGGTCTTCTGAAGGATATGTGTGTGTGTGTGGCTTTTTTCTGAATTACTTAAAATGCACAAGTGTTAGCTTAGATCTATGTCTTTTGGTTGGTTATCCTAATAAATGGGGTTGCTTGGTGGTTTAGTATTGAGGGTTGTTCTACCTGCTCTGTTTAACTGTTTTGAGGGTACGATTTATAATATTAGGAGTATGAGGGTGGTTGTTGTTTTGTCTTTGCTGAGGTTGATGGTGCACCTGTGTCACTTAATTAGGACATGTTGCTACAATACTATGCCATTGCTCATGTAATTTATCACACATTTCATGAAATATAACACAATTGATTACCTTGTTCTTGAAAGTTGGAGTCATCGATGCAAGAGTCCATGTCATCAAAGCAAGATCCTTCAATTTTCACTCGTTATACTTGTCTGATTTTGTAGTTGATGGTTTTCCACCTTTTTTTAGCAAATTGAGATGAATCTTTTTCTTTTGAAAAATAATCTCCTAAAGATTGGCTCTGTACAGTGATGAGTATAGTTTTGCGCCATGTACTATCTAATTAAGATGCATGCCACATTATTATTGTGATAACAAATGATTATTGTTTGTCTATGTTAACTTTAATCTTTGTTGATTGAGATTCAAGAAACTGCATGTAATTAAACAAGATTAGATTAAAGAGAGGTGGCATTTATTTCTTTGGTCTCTTTAATTATAGTAATAAAAAGAAGTCAAAACCCAATGAAATTGAAAATGAATTGAATCTTAATTATTTGACTAAAAAAAGGAAACATTAAAACTCTCTCCGCTTAAAATTTCTTGATTCCTTCAAATTTGTGTGAAAAAATCAGCTTGCATAAAGTTAATTAGAACTGTTTCCCTAAAAATTACTATTATTACAACTCTTTTCATTATTAAAGAACATTCTTTGACAAATGGATATATAGTTACATTACTTCCAAGGATACTTTCACATTTTTCAAGAGCATCGTTGTAGAGATGAAACAAGAGAACTTTTAACAAAGGAGCTAGATAGGTCGATTAATAAGTTATTGATTACACTTATTGATGACATCTAAAACAAATTAAATAGACATACTCTAAACCCAATGCAGGGTTCTTGGCCACATCGCAAGCGAACACCGAAGAATTCTGTGCCCCAACTCCACTGGAGCTGAAGAACAGAGCCACGAAAGAGAGCAAAACAGAGACCTTGGGTGTTCTGTTTTCCGAAAGAGCCATTCCCATTATGGAATAGCCAAACAAGGGTACACTAGTTATGAATATCATGAGCTATGTATATATATAATATTGATATAACATGCTGGAGTGGATCACAGAGCAAAAGAATATTAATTAATTAAAAGATGGAGTGGTAATAAGTAATAAGTAATAAAACGTTATTTTGTTGTAGCCCGTGAATGTGATGGGTGTTTGGTAGTAGGAAGAAGAGATACCCTATTATTAAGGTGTAGGTGTTATTGTCAAAGAGTAACACAGAACAAATCAAGGAATCTATATACTAGTTTTCTTTTTGGATTAGGACCTCCTCTAAGCTTAAACTAGTTCGTGAAACTCAGCAACCTCTTTTTCTTTTTTTACTTGAGACAATCATTTTGTTTGGATGCTCAACTTGCACCACAGATATAATCCATGATATTGGTTACATTAAGAGAACTATTATGCATTATTAATTTATCATTGGTTAAAAAGACCTTTCTCCCTAGCTGTTTGTGAATAAAAACAACATGTAGAAGGTTATTTATATAAATGTATTCTTCTGATAATCTCGTAAATTGGAATGGAGGGAACAATTGTGCAAAGGCAGTAATTGCTTCAGAAAGTAAATCACGTGAGGCAGGTACGGCCGCAAGCTTCTATGTGTGTTTGTGGAAGGGACAAGGGACTAGAAAAAGTAAAAGGCCTATTGGTATTTAGTGAAAAAAAGAAAAAAATAAAAAACAGGTCAAGTTGGTGGTAGAAATTTTGGGTAGGAAAAGGGTTATCTTTTTCTGCTGTCTGAGTGGCACTGAGCTGTGAAAAATTGAAAACATTGTTGTGATCTTTGTGTTTATTAGTTTGGGAGATCCCAAATCCCAACTTGATCCTGTGAAGATCTTAGGCTGGATCAAAATAAATGATTTTTCGGAATGGACTCATTCTTTGCAATGTCCTCAACAAAGTCCACCCTCGTGCTGTTTATAAAATAGTTTTACATAATAATATTTTGTATTTTCACTTAATTTGATTGCCGTTATCTGTTGAATGATTTAATTGCTGCTGCTGCTGCTGGGTCCCAAATCTGTTTGATTATATCAATTTAATTCTTGCTAAATGATGATTGTGCTAAATTAGTGGTTAAATGGTTAGATATGGCAATTACAATTTTTTTGTCTGTAATTTTTAAAGTTATTCGTGATTAAGGTTGAAGGCGAAAGTTTTTGGTTAAGGTCTTCCAAGAAGATTTTGTCAAAACGTTGATCGTGTCATGGCAAGGTACAATGCATACTTTAACTTTTTTGATTTGTTAGTTTTGAAGTTGCAATTTAACTTATTATATTTGTACTATAAATTCTATGTTTCTCTTTATTTGTTTTACCTCAATGGGTTTCTAGAGAATTACTTCTAAGACTAGGAACTATTTCCCAACCTAGTTACAAGTCTTTGAATGTCCTTTTCATTGCCTATTCCTTTTGTAGCGAATAACACCCTGCCTCCTCTATTCTTCTAATCTTCACTTTGTGACCCCTTATAAATTTTTCGTCTAAAAAATTTAATAATTATCGATTAGGTTTTGTGATATGCCAAAGGATTGGATGGATCTACTGAGGTATAGCGAAGAGTATATCAATGGTGTTATTAGTTTTTTAGACTTTGCATACTCTGAGGGAGAACCGGACGAACGACAAATTCAATGTCCTTGTAAGAGGTGTTGTAACATTAATTGGTATAGAAGATATGTGGTATTCGACCATTTAGTAGCCAACGGATTTGTTAAAGGATATAGAACATGGATTAATCATGGCGAATGGGCAATCCCAATGGCGGTTGACGATGACACGGATGATGAAGAAGGTGCACATGATGACATCGACGGACTGCTTAATGATGCATTTGGAGATGTATCTCATGCTGAGGGTGTTACTGTAGGTCAAAATGAAGAGGCTAAAAAGTTTTACAATTTAATAGATGGGGCAAGTCAAGAGTTATACCCGAGTTGCAAGAAATTTTCTACATTATCTTTTACCATCCGTCTGTACTTATTAAAGTGTTTGCAAGGTTGGAGCAATGTCTCCTTCACTTCACTTCTTGAGCTATTGAAAGAGGCAATGCCTGACATTAACATACCTTCATCTTTCCATAAGACAAAGTCTATGATAAGAGATTTAGGTCTGGATTATAAAAAAATTGATGCTTGTCCTAATGAATGCCTCCTGTATAGAAAAGAACTAAAGGATGAAAAACACTGTCGTGTGTGTGGAACTTCTCGATATACTAAAAATTCCAGTGATAATAGCGAGAACCAACCTGAAAAGAAAGGTCGTCTTATTCCTGCAAAGACTCTGAGATACTTTCCTATAATTCCAAGACTTCAGAGATTATTTATGTGCTCAAAGACGGCAGCTAGTCTGAGGTGGCATGATGAGGAGCGCGTAAAAGATGGGATGTTAAAGCATCCTGCTGATGGCTTGGCATGGAAGAACCTTGATGAAATGGATGAAGAATTTGCAAAAGAATCTCGCAATATTAGACTAGGCTTATCAAGTGATGGGTTCAACCCATTTCGTAGCATGAACATTTCATGGAGCACGTGGCCCGTGATGCTGATGGTATACAACTTGCCTCCGTGGATGTGCATGAAACCCGAATATTGTATGCTTTCTTTGCTTATTCCTGGGCCACAATCACCTGGTAAAGACATTGATGTGTATCTACAACCATTGATTGAAGACTTGAAGTTGTTGTGGGAAAAAGGGGTCAAAACCTATGATGCGTCAAAGAATGAGACCTTTCACATACGGGTAGCTCTTTTGTGGACAATCAACGATTTTCCTGCTTATGCTATGTTGTCTGGGTGGAGTACAAAGGGAAAGTTCGCTTGCCCTTGTTGCAACAAAAATACCAGTAGCTTACAACTAAAACACAGTCGGAAGACAGTTTATATGGACCATCGTGTCTTTTTACCCATGGATCATCCATGGAGAACCAATACAAGGTCTTTTAATGGGAAGCAGGAATTAAGACCCCCTGCACCTGTTATAGAAGGACCCAAAAGTTTTGAGATGCTACAAAATGCTGAGAATGTCTTTAGAAAGAAGTAAAGTACATTAAATAGTTTTCCATGGAATTGGAAAAAAAGATCAATTTTCTTTGAATTGCCTTACTGGCACAAGAACCCACTGCGTCACAACTTAGATGTCATGCACATAGAGAAGAATATACTTTGACAGTGTAATTGGAACTCTCTTGGATATCCCAGGAAAGACAAAGGACCATTTGAATGCTCGATATGACTTAAAAGAAATGGGTATCTGGAAAAATCTTCAACCAAAGGAGGTGAATAATGGCAAGAGAACAAAGTTGGCAAAGGCATGCTTTTCTATGGCTGAAAATGTTTGTTGGCTTTATTAACACTGAAGTTGTATTGCTATGGTTGAAATTTGTTTGTGTAATCCTGGTGGTTGTATTTTTGATTTTGTGCACTTGGTACATATGAATTTGTCCCAATATCTAATTTAAGTGTGAAAGTCTGGTTAATTAGTGCATGAAAAATGATATAGGGACATATTAGAATTGTGTTAAAGAAAATGGAAGAAAGAAACACTAGTAGATTTTCATGCTTTGAATGAAACAAGATAATACATAATTCCTTGAATTCACCTCTTCTGCCATGACCATGTTATTTTTTTTAGTATATGCTTTCTTGGTTTACTATGACTACGTGTTCCATTTAATTTTTATAATTACGAATGTCATTATGAATATTTTTTAACTACTTTTCTATATAATTATACAGGGTAACAATGAAGATTAAGCAATGAAGATTGAGCTAACTATTATTGTGGTTTATTGGCTAAGATAGAGTGCTATTTAGATCTTTACATGTATGGTTGACTAATGATTTTTATTAGAAGCTACTTTTATTGGCTAAGTGATATTATGGTTTTGATATGGCTATGCTTACTTTAGTTTATGTTGTATGAATTTTTACAGTTAACTTCATTCTAGTACTTTTGGATCAATGTTATAAATATATTTTGGTTAGAGACAATTTTTTAAGGCTACACTTATATATAGTAGCTATAGTATACAAAAAAAATGAGACCTAAGGCTACACTTATATACAGTAGCTATAATATACAAAAAAAAAAGAGGGACCTAAGGCTACGCTTATAAAAAGTAGCTATGGTATACAATGTGGTTACGCTTTACAAGTGATGCAGTAGCGTTGAAAAGCGTAGCATATTCTGGAAGAACGAAAGCTGAAAAGCGTAGCCTTTGGTCCTGGACAACATCACTTGAAAAGCGTAGCCTATTCCCAAATGCCAAAAGCGTAGCCTTGGTGCAGAAAAGTATAGCCTTTGAGAATAGGTAACGGCCGAATAGGAATCACCCCAAAAAGCGTAGCCGTAGCCTAAGGAATCATTTTTTTTCACTTTTGGATACACTTTTCAAGTGTACCTGAATGGGTGTTTTTCTTGTAGTGACCATCAGATATATAGTAGTGATGATCAATAACGCAACTATGAGTTGGTGGCACCTGATTCTGAAGATAGGGTTTGCTATCCTATTCCGACCTAGGGGGAGCGTCCTTTCTTTTATGCATATGATTTCTTTTTTAGCCAGATGAACATTACCCTTCCCTTTACTCCCTTAGAGACCAACCTATTGTGGTCTTGCAATGTAGTCCCATCTCAACTTCATCCGAATTCCTGGGGCTTTATTAATATTTTTCAGCTGGTTTGTCATAAATTCAGTGTGACGCCCTCTTTAACTCTTTTCCTATATCTGTTTGTGTTGACCAAGCCTGGAACTACCAAAAAGAAAGCTTCTTGGATTTCTTTTAGGTCGGCCCAAGGACATAAGGTTTTTTTCATGTATGATGAGTCTTTCCGAGATTTTAAGAATTACTTTTTCAAGATCCGAGCTGTTGAAGGAGTGGTGCACGAAATTGTGATCATCAATGGCGCCATCAACATGGTACGCTCAATTGCAATCTCAACTCTTTATCACAACTTCGCACAACTAACCAGCAAGTGCACTGGGTCGTCCAAGTAATAAACCTTACGCGAGTAAGGGTCGATCCCACAGAGATTGTTGGTATGAAGCAAGCTATGTTCATCTTGTAAATCTCAGTCAGGCAGACTCAAATGGTTATAGAGGATAACATAAAACATAAAATAAAGATAGAGATACTTATGTAATTCATTGGTGAGAATTTCAGATAAGCGTATCGAGATGCTTTGTCCTTTCCGTCTCTCTGCTTTCCTACTGTCTTCATCCAATCCTTCTTACTCCTTTCCATGGCAAGCTGTATGTTGGGCATCACCATTGTCAATGGCTACAGTCCCGTCTTCTCAGTGAAAATGTTCAACGCGCTCTGTCACAGCACGACTATTCAGCTGTCGGTTCTTGATCATGTCGGAAAAGAATCCAGTGATTCTTTTGCGTCTGTCACTAACGCCCCACAATCGTGAGTTTGAAGCTCGTCACAGTCATTCAATCCTTGAATCCTACTCAGAATACCACAGACAAGGTTTAGACCTTCCGGATTCTCTTGAATGCCGCCATCAATTCTAGCTTATACCACAAAGATTCCGGTTAAGAAATCCAAGTGATATCCACTCATTCTAAGGTAGAACGGAGGTGGTTGTCAGGCACACGATCATAGGTGAGAATGATGATGAGTGTCACGGATCATCACATTCATCAAGTTGAGGAACAAGTAATATCTTAGAACAAGAATAAGCTGAATTGAATAGAAGAACAATAATAATTGCATTAATACTCGAGGTACAGCGGAGCTCCACACCTTAATCTATGGTGTGTAGAAACTCCACCGTTGAAAATACATAAGAACAAGGTCTAGGCTTGGCCGAGAGGCCAGCCCCCATGATCTAAGATAGCATAAGACTACTCAAAGATAGCTACCCAGATGAGAATACAATAGTAAAAGGTCCTATTTGTAGAGAACTAGTAGCCTAGGGTTTACAAAGATGAGTAAATTACATAAAAATCCACTTCCAGGCCCACTTGGTGTGTGCTTGGGCTGAGCATTGAAGCATTTTCGTGTAGAGACTCTTCTTGGAGTTAAACGCCAGCTTTGGTGCCAGTTTGGGCGTTTAACTCCCATCCTTGTGCCAGTTCC
>NC_029775.3:58302161-58311470 GCF_000817695.3 Arachis duranensis | reverse complement strand
TCTTGGAGTTAAACGCCAGCTTTTGTGCCAGTTTGGGCGTTTAACTCCCATTCTTGTGCCAGTTCCGGTGTTTTACGCCAGAATTCTTGAGCTGACATGGAACGCCTATTTGGGCCATCAAATCTCGGGCAAAGTATAGACTATTATACATTGCTGGAAAGCCCAAGATGTCTACTTTCCAACGCAGGTGAGAGCGCGCCAATTGGGCCTCTGTAGCTCCATAAAATTCACTTCGAGTGCAGGGAGGTCAGAATCCAAAAGCATCTGCAGTCCTTTTCAGTCTCTGAATCAGATTTTTGCTCAAGTCCCTCAATTTCAGCCAGAAAATACCTGAAATCACAAGAAAACACACAAACTCAAAGTAAAGTCCAGAAAAGTGAATTTTAACTAAAAACTAATAAAAATATAATAAAAACTAACTAAAGCATACTAAACCCTAAAGTGTGCTGGAACCTCCCCATCTTGAGACCAAGAGTTTTTTGGGGGATTCATCCTTAATCCGTACTGTGCTGGGTATTATAAAGTGTGTCTCCATTTGTTTTGTTTTTTGCCTTCTTTTCTGGTTTGTAAGCTGCTATATTTTTTCATTATTTTTCAGAGATGTCGAAGAACAATGAGTCGTTGAAGGCCTTTAAGAAGGCGAGGAAGGCTACCACGACTCAGAACATCCCAGCCAAGGTGGTTGGAGAAGGGTCTTCCCAGGTTTTGTCGAAGCCGTCTGTCCCGAGCTTTCCTGGGCCGAGGAGGATGATTCTTTCTCCTCGGGTTTGTTTGGCCGATCCTCCGCAGACTTCCGCTGCTACCTCTTCTTCCACCGGCGCTCCTCCTCTGAAAAAATAAAAAGCTGCGGAGCCTTTTAACCTTGATGCTCCTGATTTTGATGCTGTCGAGTTTGTGGACCAGCAGATCGGTTCTTATGGTACCATGCCCACTGACGATGTTTATTTTCTTCGCCATTTGGACATTATTACTCGGAGTAGTGTCAAGATGGCACATATGGGTGCGGATTTATATCGGACTGCCCAAGATCTTCCCATTCATGCTATGAGAGCTTTTATGGAGGAGGCTAAATCGGAGTTTGATCGGATAAAGAGTCTGAAGGAGGAACTTGAGAAAAAGGTGACCAAGCTGGAAAAGGAATTGGAGGGCGAAAAGGCCAGCTCTCTAGCCTTGGCGGCTTCTTTGAGATTGGCTGAGGATACGACATTGAAGCACAAGGATAGTTATGTCACAACCTATAAAGAGATGATGCGTCTCAGACATGATTTCGAGTCTGCTCGAGCTGATTATGCTGAGCTTCAAGGTCACCTTGTAGGCAGTGTAAATGCTGCTTATGAGAACCTGAAGGAGCAGGTTCGAATTCTTGCACCCGAGCTCGACCTTACTCTCTTCAGTTTAGAAGATGTTGTGAGAGATGGTAAAATCGTTCCTGATGACCTTGATGATGATGATGTCATCCCTCCTTCCATGCCTGCCACAAAGACCTCTGTCGCGCCGACCTCTTTACCTCCTTTAGCCAAGGTTAGTCAACCTGAGTCAGAACTTGATTGCCAAATCTTGAACCAGGATGACGGGGCGGTGGATGTGGTGCCTCTCCAAACTCATCCTCCTTCACCTCATGTTGATGCTACTGGGAAGTCTTTGGGTCCCCAATGATTATCTTGAATATTTTGTGTAGTTAGCCCGACTTGTGGGCTTTTGAACGTTTTATATTTTGTGACTGGTAGTTCTGACTTTCTGCTACTTTTTAGTTGCTTGTATAGCAACTTTATTTTGGAAAAACAAAGTGATTTCCAAGCTATTGGGGCCAACCTTGATAGCCTTTTGAGTTTGTTATTATTAGATCTTGTGCTTTTTTCACAATATGCTTGTCTGCACTAGCCTGGTACCTTATCATGTTCTTTTTCGGGAGTTTTCGAGCTTTACCGACCTCTTTGGATTTGCCTTCATATTTTGTAATTGTGGCTTGATTCTTTGAGCTTAGATCCAGCTTGTATGCCAACCTTCTCCTTTTAACCTGTAGTTATTTCTAGTAATCCTTTCCGTTTGGGCCTTAGTAAGGTCTCTATATTACCTCTTATAACGCTAAGGTTTTCAAGAAGCCGACTTCTCGTGTTGGTTTCTTCTAAGTTATTTTTTGTAATCCTCTTTTTTGGACCTTGTTCAGGTCTCTTTCGGGGGATTACTTTTATAACTTTTGTGTGCAGAGCCGACCTCGTCATGTCGGGCACTTCTAAGTTATTTTTGTAATCCTCTTTCTTGGACCTTGTAAAGTCTTTCAGGGATTACTTTTATAACTTTTGTGTGTTGAGCTGACCTCGTCATGTCGGGTCCTGCGGAGCTATTTTGTAATCCTCTTTCTTGGACCTTGTTCAGGTCTCTTTCAGGGATTACCTTTGTAGCTTTAGATTTCGGGCTGACTTTGTCACGTCGGGCTCTGCGGAGTTATTTTGTAATCCTCTTTCTTGGACCTTGTTCGGGTCTCTTTCAGGGATTACCTTTGTAGCTTTAGATTTTGGGCCAACTTTGTCACGTCGGGCCCTACGGAGCTATTTTGTAATCCTCTTTCTTGGACCTTTTTCAGGTCTCTTTCAGGGATTACTTTTGTAGCTTTATGTTTCGGGCCGACTTCGCCACGTCGGGCTCTGCTGAGTTATTTTGTAATCCTCTTTCTTGGACCTTGTTCAGGTCTCTTTCAGGGATTACTTTTGTAGCTTTATATTTCGGGCTAACTTCGCTACGTCGGGCCCTGTTGAGTTATTTTGTAATCCTCTTTCTTGGCCATTGTTCAGGTCTCTTTCAGGGATTACTTTTATAACTTTTATGCTTTAGGCCGACTTCGTCACGTCGGGCCTTTCTAAGTTATAGTAATCCTCTTTTATAGGGCTGGCCAGACCTCTTTCCAGGGATTTACTTATAACTTCAGCTACTGCGACTGGTCCGACTTCTTTATGTCGGCCAGTCTTTAAGTTATTTTATTGCAATCCATTTTATTAGGACCTCATCAGATCCTTTCTATGGATCACTTTCTATAACTTCTTGCATTATTCTGTTTTCATCTTTGCCAATTTTGTAGAGATTGGGTTTAACCATCGTTTGATCGACCCTTTAATGAATTTGGTTTTCATTTTTGGTCTTTATCGTGATCACGCAGTGAATTTGACTTTCACTTTCTACCGATCTGTAGCTTTATAATCAGACAATGAATGTTTCAGATTAATGCAGCTTGAGCGTTTGTAGAAGATCTAAACAGATTTTATTCGAAAGAAAATGCAAATATATACATGCGGGAGGTTAGTTCACTAAGTTGGGTGATTTGTAGGTCTTGGCTTGGCGCCTTATTAAAAAACCTTTTCAGGAAAAAGAGTGTGCCTTACCCTAAGATCCTTTACCATCCCTAACTATAGTACCTTCTTAAGTTGCAGGCGTGCCACGACCTAGAAAGCTCTCGCCCATCGAGTTCGGACAGTCTGTAGTAGCCCTTTCGAAGTATTTATATGACTCGGTAGGGTCCTTTCCAGTTTACTGCCAGCTTTCCTTCTCCAGGTCGGGTTGTTCTAATATCATTTCGGATTAGGACGAGGTCGTTCTCAGCAAAAACTTGTTGTACCACCTTTTGATTGTATCTCACAGCCATTTGTTGTTTTAATGTTTCTTCCCTAATCTTTCTTCAATATCCACTGGGATCATTGCCTCCGTTTCGTATGCTAATCGGAAGGGTGATTCCTTTGTGGTGGAATATGGCATTGTTCGATATGCCCATAGGACTTGTGGGAGCTCCTCGGCTCAGGCTCCCTTTGCATCCTGTAATCTCCGTTTTAGCCCGGCCAGTATGACTTTATTGGCAGTTTCGGCTTGTCTATTGGCTTGGGGATGTTCTACGGAGGTGAATTGTTGTTTTATATTAAAGTCAGCCGCTAGCTTTCTGAAGCCCGCGTCTGTGAACTGGGTACCATTGTCTGTGGTGATGGAGTATAGAACCCCGAACCTCGTGACAATGTTCCTATATAAGAATTTTGACTTCTTTGAGCAGTGGCATTGGCTAGAGGTTCTGCCTCAACCCATTTTGTGAAATAGTCTATCCCTACTATGAGGAATTTAACTTGTCCTGATCCCTGAGGGAAGGGTTCAAGAAGATCGAGTCCCTATTTTGCGAATGGCCAAGGTGAGGTCATGCTGATGAGTTCCTCGGTGAGGTGATGTGAAAGTTGGCATGTTTCTGGCATGATGGACATGTCCTTACGAATTCTGTGGCTTTTTTGGTAAGTGCCTGTGCTCCGAGGTGATTCCCACAAATGCCACTGTGTATTTCTTCTAGAACTTCCTTTGTGCTAGAAGTTGGTACGCATTTTAATAATGGTATTGAAATCCCTCTTTTGTATAGAGTATTGTTTATGATAGTGTAGTATTGTGCCTCCCGTTTCAACCTCTTTGCCTCTTTTTCCTCTGTGGGGAGTGCCTTTGTTTTGAGGTAGTTAATTATGGGAGTCATCCATCCTTGATCCTGACCTATTTTGGCCAGGATTTTTTCTTCTTCTGAGATTGATGGATTCTGCAGAATTTCTTGGATGAGGCTTCTATTATTGCCCCCTAGTTTGGTGCTGGCTAGTTTTGAGAGTGCGTCAGCTCAGATATTATATTCTCTGGGTATGTGACGGATCTCATATTCTCCAATTTGTCCGAGCTGTTCCATGGTTTTGTCCAAGTACTTTTTCATGGTGGAATCCTTGGCTTGGTAGCTTCCCGCTATTTGCGAAGTGACTACCTGTGAGTCGCTGAGGACGATAAGCGTTCGAGCTCCAACCTCCTTAGCCAGCTTCAAACCCGCTAGTAGTGCCTCATATTCCGCTTGGTTGTTTGAGGCTGGGAACCCGAATTTAAGGGAGAGTTCGATTTGGGTTCCTTGGTCGCTTTCAATTATCATACCTGCGCCGCTTCCAGTTTTATTTGAGAAACCGTCCACGTAGAGATTCCATTCTGTGGGGATTTCCAGTGTGTCTGTAAATTCTGTAATAAAGTCGGCCAGGTATTGTGATTTGATGGCTGTTTGAGCTTTGTAGTGAAGATCGAATTTGGATAACTCGACTGCCCATTGCAAAATTCTGCCCGCCAGGCCTGCTTTCTATAAAATCCCTTTTATGGGTTAGTTGGTTCGAACACTAATGGTGTGGGCTTGGAAGTATGGACAGAGTTGTCGAGATGTTAGTATGAGAGTGTAGGCAAATTTTTCTATTTTTTGGTAGTTCAGCTCGGCTCCTTGTAATACTTTACTGATGAAGTATACAGGTTGTTATCCACTATCATCTTCTCGGACTAGTGCTGAGGCCACTACCCGACTTCCTACCGTGAGGTACAATACGAGTGGTTCTCCTTCCCGTGGCCGAGTTAGGATAGGTGGCTGTCCCAGGAACTTTTTGAAATCTTGAAAGGCTTGCTCGCACTCCATTGTCCATTCGAACTTCTTTCCCATCCTTTGAATGACGTAGAAGGGAAGAGATCTTATTGCTGATCCGGCTAGAAATCTGGACAAGGCTGCTAACCTCCCATTGAGTTGTTGTACCCCTTTGATGCAAGTTGGACTCTTTATATCGAGTATGGTCTGGCATTTGTCCGGGTTTGCTCGATTCCTCTTTGTGTGAGCATGAAACCCAAGAATTTGCCAGCTTCTACTACGAAGGTGCATTTTGCGGGATTGAGTTGCATGCCGTGCCGTCTTATAGTGTCGAATACTTGGGTCAGATTGGACAGTAGCATCTTTTCATTTTGTTTCTTTATCAGCATATCGTCCACGTAGACTTCCATGATTTTTCCGATGTGATCCAAAAAGACTTTATTCATTAATCTCTGATAAGTAGCTCCCGCATTTTAAGACCAAAAGGCATGACGATGTAGCAGTAGTTTGCTTTTGGGGTTAAGAAGGAAGTTTTTTCTTGGTCGGGTGGATGCATTGTGATTTGATTGTATCCCGAGTATGCATCCATAAACGAGAGGTATTTATATCCGGAGGAGGCATCTAACAGAACGTCGATACTTGGGAGTGGATAAGGATCTTTTGGGCAGGCTTTGTTGAGATCAGTGTAGTCGGTGCATATTCGCCATTTCCCGTTTGATTTTTTCACCAAGACGATATTGGCAGCCATAGTGGGTATTTGACTTCCCTTACGAACCCTGCCTCCAGTAGAGCTTGTATCTGCTCTTTCATAGCTTGAGAGCGTTCTGGTCCGAGCTTTCTACGCCTCTGTTGTACTGGCCGAGATCCTGGGTAGACTGCTAGCTTGTGGCACATTAAATTGGGGTCTATGCCTGGCATGTCTGCGGCCTTCCACGCAAAGAGGTCGACGTTATCTCGTAAGAACTGTATGAGTGATTTTTTTATGTCTCCTTTTATGATTATACCAATATTGGTCATTTGGTTCGGGGTGTCCCTGATCTGGACTTTTTTCTATTTCACCTCCATGTTGTGGGCGGAGTTCTTCCCGCCTCTGAACTCCACCGAGTTCGATTGTGTGGAATTCTTCTCCTCTGCTTCTGAGGTTTAGACATTCATGGTAACAGCGGTGCGTCGTCTTCTGATCTACCTTTATTGTAGCTATCCCTTCTGTAGTTGGGAATTTTATGCATAGATGCGGAAACGAGACTATTGCACCGAGCTGATTAACTGTTTTCCGACCTATTAAGGTGTTGTAAGCTGAACTTACGTCAACCATGATGTAATCTATTTTGAGTGTTCTTGACTGGTTTCCTTTTCCAAAGGTTGTGTGTAGCGAGATGTATCCGAGCGGTTGAACCGGGGTGTCTCCTAGTCTGAACAGGCTGTTTGGATATGCTCTGAGTTCTTTTTCTTCCAAGCCGAGCTTGTCGAAGACAGTTTTGAACAAGATGTCGGCAGAGCTCCCTTGGTCTATCAGTGTGCGGTGAAGATTTGCATTTGCCAGTATAACAGTGATGACCATGGGATCGTCATTACTTGAGATTATACCGGATGCGTCTTCTTTGGTGAAGGTAATCGCGGGAATGTCGGGTGCTTCCTCCTTCCCCTCAACATGATATACATCTTTAAGATACCTTTTGCGAGATGATTTGGATACTTCTCCTCCCGCAAATCCGCCGTGTATCATGTGAACGTGTCTTTCTGGTGTGCGAGGTGACTGCTCGTTTCATCTGATATCTTCTTCCCTTCTTCTTTTTCTTTGCTCATCGTCCTGGCTAGCCAGATACTGATCTAGCTTCCCCTCTCTTACTAGCTTTTCTATGACATTTTTTAAGTCAAAACATTCGTTGGTGTGGTGCCTGCGGATGCGATGATACTCACAATATTTGCCCCAATTTTTTCCTTCTTTTTCGCCTTTGAGTGGTCGAGCTGGAGGTATTTTTTTAGCGTGGCAAACCTCTCTATAGACATCCACAAGGGACACCCAACGAGGGGTGTAATTGTGGTATTTTTCAGTTTTTTCTCCATGTCGATCTTTCTTCTTTTTGGACTCTTTGTCTTTATCCTGGGAGGTGAATCCGGATTTTGAGGTCTCTCCTAGCCGAGTGTTTTCCTCCATGTTGATATACTTCCCAGCTCGTTCTTGCACTTCGTTCAGAAATGTGGGGTATTTTTTGGATATAGATTGACTAAAGGATCCTTCTCGCAAGCCATTGATGAGGCCCATAATGGCAGCCTCTGTTGGTAAGCTCTGTATGTCTAGGCACGTTTTGTTGAATCTTTCCATGTAGTTATGGTAAGCTCTGTAAGCCATTGCCTTATTCCTAATAGACTTGGGGCACGTTTAGCCTGTCTTTTTGGATGAAAAATCTGGCTAAAAACTTCTTAGCAAAGTCGTCGAAACTCGAGATGGACCTGGGAGGCAGATTGTTGAACCATCTAATTGTCGTCTTTGTTAAAGTAGTAGGAAAGGCTTTGTAGCGAACTGCATCTGAGGCATCGGTGAGGTACATTCTACCTCTGAAATTACTGAGATGATGGTCGGAATCTGTAGTACCGTCGTACAAAGTCATGTCCGGGAGTTTAAAGTCTTTTGGGATCTTGGTCTTCATGATCTCCTTGGTGAACGGGTCTTACTCTATGCGGGAACTATCCTCATGTGGGGATCGTGTGGCTTTGGTTTTGAGATCGGCTTCAAGTTTTAGGAATTTGTCCTCCAATTCCCGGCATTGCCTTATTTCCTTTTGTAGATCTTTCTCAGCCTCTCGTTGACGTAGGGCTTCTTCTTCTAGTTGTTTCAAACGGTTTTGAAGCGTCTCCATGGCTTCTGCGTTTAGAGAATTCTTTTGGTTGTTAAGTTGTGAAGTATCTTTTGGCGTAGTATCCGTATTTTTGTGCGGCGTTCTATCTTCTAGATCTGAGTTATGGTCGTTGTCATGGTCGTCCGCCATGACGATGGGATGACTTCCAGGTTCCCCGGCAATGGCGCCAATGTTTCGAGGGTTACCTGAAATTGTAGGTCGATTTCGGACGAGATCTTCCGTACTGGTCGGAGCTGTTGTCCCTGACTTATTGGACTTGGTGATGATGCTGATCCTTCATCACCGGAGGATGGTGGTACCTGCAAGGGACTCCGATACTTAAGTTAGCAAGGGTATTAAGCATGTTTTTAGTAGAATCAGAGTATGAGTTATACCTAGGTGCTCCAGTGTATTTATAATGGTGTTGAGCGACCTTCTTAGATAAGATAAGTTAGTTATCTTATCTTACCTTTGAGTGAGGTCATCTTATCTTCAAGGGAACCACCCTTCTCTCTGTAGGCTTGGGCTGTGATGAGCGGATATTTTATACGCTTTTTGGGGGTAATTTCATGTAGATTTTAGTATGTTTTAATTAGTTTTTAGTAGAATATTATTAGTTTTTAGGCAAAAATCATATTTCTGGACTTTACTATGAGTTTGTGTGTTTTTCTGTGAAAAAGGACTGCTGATTTTGTTAGCCAATTTGAGCCTACGCTTAACCCACTTGTTCTTATTTTAGCACATTACAAGCCTTAAAGCGAAAAACAATAAATGTCCTTAATTTGGATCTTTGATTGGCTTAGGCTAGTGTGTGTGAGTATCATTCAAGTGTGGGAATCTTAGGACATTGGGTGAATAAAAGGGTAGTTTTGTATTTTTATTGAAAATATTGGAAATTGGGTACATACTCATATATTGATCAAATGTAAAACCTTATGCATTGATGTTTTTGTATATAGAAAGAAAAAAAATGAGAAAAACAAAAGAAAAAGAAAAGAAAAAAAAATAATATGGAAAAGGAAAAGAAAAAAAATATAGAAAAAAGAAAGAAATAAAAAGGGGACAAAATGCCCCAAA
>NC_029775.3:58300480-58302088 GCF_000817695.3 Arachis duranensis | reverse complement strand
TATCAAAGATTCAAACTTCAAGCTCACTTGATCAAATATGCATCCTACCTTAACCCTATCCCCATTACAACCTAAAGAAAAGACCTCATGGTAATTGTATGCGTGCATTGAATAATTGTTGATTGTTAGATGAAAAACAAATCTTGGAAAGCATGATTAGGGGAGAATTGAGAGAATCAACCCCAAACACCGAGCGACTAGAGTGCAAACACTCCCGGTGAGGGTTCTATGCTCAATTCCTTGATTCCCGGCTTTTACGAGTGTTCTTCTTGCAAGTCTATGTGAACTTCATGTTTATACTTCAATTGGTAGGACTCATGAATCGTTATATGATCTTGGCCCTACTTGTGCATGTATGCCTTGGAGGAATGATTTATTTTTAACCAAGTAGGTAAAACCATTTTGCATTCAGTTGCATCCATTTAGATAAATTGCATATAGTTTAGATTGCATTTAGTTAGTTTTCATTGAATAAATGTTGATCCCTTTGCTTTCTCTTGGTTTAAAGCATGAGGACATGCTTGGTTTAAGTGTGGGGAGGTTGACAAACCCCAATTTGACGGTTTATCTTGTATTGATTTTAGGGGGTTTTATGACCTTTTACCCACATTTATTTAATGAAATAAGCATAGCTTTGTGATTGTCTCCTAATTTGTGCTTAGATGTGAAAACATGCTTTCTAGACCTTAAATTAGCTAAATTCAATTCACCTTTGATTCCACTAGATGCCTTGATATGTTTGTTAGTGATTTCAGATTGAAAAGGCTAGGAATAGATCAAAGGAGTGAAGAGGAAAGTATGCAAAGTGGAGAAATCATGAAAAGCCAAAGAGTTGATCTCGGCCAAGCACGCGCACGCGCACATTGCGGAACAGGCCAAGGACGCGCACGCGTACCATGCGCGCACGCGCCGATGATAGCACATGACCTCACTAAAGCAACACGTGCCTGGCGATTTTAGAAGGTTTCAGCAACCAACTTTGGCACCAAAATGCATATAAGAGCCAAGGATTGAAGGGGGATGGACATTCATTCACACATTGACACACACTCACTAGTTTTAGTTTTTAGTTTTAGTTTTTAGAGAGAGAAATTCTCACTTCTCTCTAGAATTAGAATTAGAATTAGGATTAGGTTTAGGTTAACCTCTCTTCTTAGATCTAGGGTTAATTCATACTTTGATTCAATCTACCTTTATCAATTCTCAATCTTCTCATCTCTCTCTTTCTAGTTATGTGCTTTTATAATTGTAATTCTTCATTTTGTTTTAGATAGATTGTTGTTCTTTAGTTTCATTTCAATAATGCAATTTGAGGTAATTCATGATAATTGTGATTTTCTTGATTGTTGTTGTTAATTCTTTGCAATAATTGTTGTTAGATTCTCTTCTTGTTATCAATCTACTATGCTTTTTGTTCATACCCTGACCGGGCTCCTCCAACTCGGCAAATTCATAAGAGGTCCGACCTCGTCCTAAGGCTCACGCCTAAAGGTCGGACCTCGGACAATAAAGCAAGGAAGGCCCATCAAAAGGAACGCAGCCCAAAACCTAAAGACCGAAAAGGCCTAGAAAAGGCAGTTCCACAAAGATAGAGATAAAACTCCCAAA
>NC_029775.3:58296545-58297002 GCF_000817695.3 Arachis duranensis | reverse complement strand
AAAGCGACCAAGGAACACGGATAGAACTATCCCTAAAATTCGAGTTCCAGGCTTCGAACAACCAAGCCGAATACGAGGCCCTACTAGCAGGTCTAAAGCTAGCCAAAGAGGTCGGAGCCCAGAAAATCACAATCTTCAGCGACTCCCAGGTCGTCACATCACAAGTAAATGGAAGCTACCAGGCCAAAGACCCAACTATGAAAAAATACCTAGATCAAACACAGGCACAATTACGCCACTTTTCAGAAATACAGGTCCAGCATATACCTCGGGAGCAAAACGCCCGGGCAGACGCCCTCTCAAAGCTCGCCAGCACCAAGCCCGGAGGCAACAACAAAAGTCTCCTCCAGGAAACCTTACAATCCCCCTCCGTGCAAAGAGAGGAAGAAACGCTAAATATATCCAACCAACAGCAAGGATGGATGACCCCCATACTCAACTACCTGAAGTCGGGAAC
>NC_029775.3:58293633-58294623 GCF_000817695.3 Arachis duranensis | reverse complement strand
AAAGGGTAAAACAAAAGTTTCAAGCGCTAGCTAAAAGGTTGTTTTCCAAAAACAACTAAAAAGCATAAAGCGGAACTAAAAGTCAAAACGCGAACAAACACCACACAATAAGCTAAAAAGTTACTACAAGTAGTTAATAGCAAAAAAAAAAAGGTGTTCAAAGCATTAAACAGGTAGTAAAAACCGTCCAAGAAAGAGCCCACAGGCCGGGCAAAAAACCAAAGACAAAGGATTACAGGGAATCAAGATCCTTTCCGGTAGAAGGCTGCGGAGGAAGAACCATAGAAATCGGGACAGCCTTGACAGCACCGTCATCTCGGTTTAAAACCTCCACACCAGATCCATCCCCGGCCAAAGGTGAAGTCGGGTTCGCAACCGGAACTTTGGGGTCGGACACCGGAACCTCATCCTCGTTGGAAGCAGGAACGATCTTTCCCTCCACAACAACGTTATCCGTACAGAATAAGCTCAGATCCAGGTCAGGAGCAAGAACCCGGACCTGAGCCTTCAAATTTTCAAACATAGCATCCATACCCTTAGCCACATGACCTTCTAGCTCGTAAAAATCATCCTGAGCGGATTGCAACCTCTCCTTTGTCTCCACAAGCTCAGCACATGTTCGAGTATAACTCTCCCTCGCCGCCTTCGCCATCTCCTCGGATGAACTCGCCGCCGCCACAGCCGCAGTAGCTTTAGCTTTCTCCTTCTCCAAAGACGCCTCCAGCTCAGCAATCCTAGCAGCCTTCAGCTCACTAATCCTCTCGAACTCAGACTGAGCCTTCTCAAGTCGGGAGCTGGTCGCACCAATGGGGGATTTCTTGAACTCCCGGGCAATAGCGGCATGAAGACTAGCCATCCGGACACAACTCCGCGCCATATACTGAAAATGGTGCTCCATAGACACATCATCAGTAGAAATAAAAGTCTGAGGGAGAATATGCTGTTCAACCCAACCAAGAGCATCAAAATCCTTATCATTAAAACCCGCAA
>NC_029775.3:58266259-58292890 GCF_000817695.3 Arachis duranensis | reverse complement strand
ACTCAGCTTAGAGAAAAAACAATCATAAGCATAAAAGAAGAGCTTCTCGGAACTATCTAAGGGCGGGAAGCACACTCTCTCCTCGGAATCCGGGGCTACTAGTTCATAATCCCTCTCCGACTCTCTATTTTCACATATGCTACAGTGCCTACGGAACCTAGCTAAATACTCAGAATCTACCACAGAAGGGACTCTTAGAGGAAGAGGGTCTACAAAGAACCTTTCGACATCGCTTGAAGAACCTTTCGAGACATAAAATTCTTACCTACAAAGAAGAATACAACAGCAAGCAAAAATCACATAAAGAAGACAGTGAAAACCCATTCAGCAAAGCAAGAAACAAAAACCCCACGAAGAAAATGCGGCAACCCGGAAACAAAAAATACCAGAGAACAAAAAGAGCCCCCCCCATATACAAACAACAAGCAATGGCGGCGCCTCTTTTCGGGGCAACCCAGGCATAAAGAAAAAGAAACAAACAAGAGCCACACAAAGAACAGAAGCATATGTGCACAAGAAAAGAGAAACATGGGAACAAACCTGGAAGAAAGAAACGAAGACGACGAGCTCTAAAGCAAGGAGAACGAAGCGACGGCACAGAGGAAACCCCAGAAAGACACACGGAGAGATTCGGGGAAGCAGAGCAAAGAGAAAGAAGAAGCAGTGCTCGAAAAGGATAAAGAAAAACAAAAATGCAGAAAAAGAGGAAAAGGGGCAAATAAATTCACAGAGCCCGAACGGAAATCGAGGAAAAACGGTAAAATGCAATAAATGCAGGAACGGCCATTTTTGAATTTTAAAAAAACTACTATGCCCGAGCTCGACCTCCCAAAAAGGACGAACTCGGGCAGGGGCACTGTTCATACCCTGACCGGGCTCCTCCAACTCGGCAAATTCATAAGAGGTCCGACCTCGTCCTAAGGCTCACGCCTAAAGGTCGGACCTCGGACAATAAAGCAAGGAAGGCCCATCAAAAGGAACGCAGCCCAAAACCTAAAGGCCGAAAAGGCCTAGAAAAGGCGGTTCCACAAAGATAGAGATAAAACTCCCAAAAGATAAGATAAGATAAGAATATCTTATCCAGGGAAGATCACGGCCAAACTACTATAAATACACTGGAGCACCCAGGTATGGCATTCATTCCACGTTCTACACATATCTGCTTGGACCCATGCTAACTTAAGCATCGGAGTGTCATTGCAGGTACAACCACCAACCACTCTGCATATCAAGCTCGGGTCCCTGAACCCCCACCTCAGGCCTCTCCAGACGACCGAGCTACACGTTTCAGGTAACCCTCGGAACACATAGTAAGATAATTCTTTGGATTCGGGTTCACACTTTGGTCATGGTTCTTGGTGATCCATGCATTGGCATAGAAATCTTGAACCATCAAGATTCCGACTTGTTGAATGGAGTTGGTCAGAACTTCCCAACTTCTTCTTTGAATCTCATGTCGGATCTCTAGAAACTCATTTTTCTTAATCTTGAAAGGGACCTCAGGGATCACCTTCTTCTTAGCCACAACATCATAGAAGTGGTCTTGATGGGCTTTGGAGATGAATCTCTCCATCTCCCATGCAACCAATAACAAGACACTTTATTGTAATTCCTAGGGAGAACGACCCGAGGTTTGAATACTTCGGTTTATAAATTTAGGGGTTTGTTTTAGTGACAAACAACTTTTTGTATGAAAGGATTATTGCTTGGTTTAGAAACTATACTTCAACGAGATTTCATTAGTGAAATTCTAAACCGTCAAAAATCCATTCGTCAACACTCATCGCCTTCCTCAATCCATGAACGTGTGTCTGACAACCACCTCCGTTCTACATCAGATTGAATGAGTATCTCTTATATTCCTTAATCAGAATCTTCGTGGTATAAGTTGGAATTGATGGCGGCATTCATGAGAATCCGGAAAGTCTAAACCTTGTCTGTGGTATTCCGAGTAGGATTCTGGGATTGGATGACTGTGACGAGCTTCAAACTCGCGAGTGTTGGGCGTGATGACAAATGCAAAAGAATCAATGGATTCTATTCCGACATGATCGAGAACCAACAGCTAATTAGCCGTGCTGTGACAGAGCATTTGGACCATTTTCACTGAGAGGATGGGAAGTAGCCATTGACAACAGTGACACCCTACATATAGCTTGCCATGGAAGGAGCCTTGCGTGTGGGAAGAGGATTACAAGAGAAAAGCTGAAATAAAGCAGACAAAGCATCTCCAAAAACTCCAACATATTATCCATTATTAAAGTAACAATTATTTATTTTATGCTCTTTTATTTTTTAATAATTCAAACTGATAATTTTAATTGATATCCTGACTAAGAATAATAAAATAAACATAGCTTGCTTCAAACCAATAATCTCTGTGGGATCAACCCTTACTTATGTAAGGTATTACTTGGACGACTCAGTGCACTTGCTGGTTAGTGGTACGAGATCATAAGAAATCTTGATTTTGATATTGGGATTAAAATTCCGTGCACCAGGCTGCCTCTGGATTTGGGTTGTGTTCCTCTATTTGGGACCTCTTCTGGGCTTTTCTGGCAATTTGGCCGAGCTCTTTGAGAAGAGGTTGGAGAGTTTGACCTGAAGAGGTCAGTCGCTTTATCGCCAGACATCCCGGGTCGGACAGCTTGTCCCAGGGTATGAATAGCTACCATCTGTCCTCTCAGTGAAAATGGTCCAGGTACGGTTTCTGTACGGCTAATCAACTGTCGAATCTCTCATCTCAGATGAAAAATACTAGGCACAGCTACCGCATGGCTAATCACCTGTCGGTTCTCACTTATGTCGGAATAGGATCTCTCTATCATTGTGCACACTGTCACTATGCCCAACATTCGTGAGTTTGAAGCTCTTCACAGTCATTCTGTCCCAGATCCTACTCAGAATACCATAGACAAGGTTTAGACTTTCCGAATCTCAGGAATGCTGCCAATTAGTTCTGGCCTCTACCACGAAGGTTCTGATCTCACGAGTTTGAATGCTCTGTTGTCAGGAGATGCAAGTCAAACTCGTGAATTAGAAACCCAAGAGATACGCACTCAAGCTGTCTCCCAATGACTACATTGAGCTCAGATAGAACATAAGTGGTTGTCAAGCACGCGTTCATAAATTTGAGAATGATGATGAGTGTCACAAATCATCACATTCTTCATATTGAAGTACGAGTGAGTATCTTAGAACAAAAGAAAGCGTGATTGAATAGAAAACAATAGTAATTGCATTAATCCATTGAAACACAGCAGAGCTCCTCACCCCCTCCTATGGGGTTTAGAGACTCATGCCGTAGAAGATACAATATGAGATGTAAAATGTCATGAGTTACAAAATAAATCTCTAAAAGTAGTTTTTATACTGAACTAGTAACCTAGGCTTACAGAAATGAGTAACTAAGTGCAGATAGTGCAGAAATCCACTTCTGGGGCCCACTTGGTGAGTGTTTGGGCTGAGCTTTGAAGCTTTCATGTGCATAGGCTATTCGTGGAGTTAAACACTAGCTTGGGGCGTATGGGTGTTTAACTCCAGCTCTGGTGCCAGTTACAACATTTTACGCCAAAAAAGTGTCTCTGGCTAGCGTTTAAACGCCAGTTTGGACCATCAAATCTCGGAAAAGTATAGACTATTATACATTGCTAAAAAGCCCAAGATGTTAGCTTTCTAGCCCAATTGAGAGAGTGCTAATTGGATTTTTGTAGCTCCAGAAAAAGGTGTTTGAGTTCAGGGAGGTCAGAATCCAACAACATCTGTAGTCCTTTCTCAGCCTCTAAATCAGATAATTGCTCAGGTACCTCAATTTCAGTTAGAAAATACCTAAAAAATATAGAAAAACACACAAACTCATGGTGAAGTCCAGCAATGTGATTTTTGAATAAAAATTAATAAAAATATAACAAAAAGTAAATAAAACATGCTAAAATATTCGCTCATCAGGGAGCCTCCTCATCTCAACATAAAGAAGTTTCTAGGAGATCCTTCCCTCCTTCGTGCTGAATTGGGAAGTGTTCGACTTCTTTTCTATAGTTTTACTTTGTAATTGAATTTTACTCCTCTCTGTTTGTGACTTTTTTTCTCAGTTTTTGTTTGCAGAGATGGTGAAATCTACGGACTCCATGAAAGCCTTTCGTAGGGCGAAGAAGGTTTCCATTGCTCAAAACATCTCACCGAAGGGTTCTGGAGAAGGATCTTCTAGAGTTCCTCCGAAGAAGCCGACCTCGGACACTTCTAGACCGAGGAAGGTCATTCCGACTCGTCATGTTCGTGTGGTCCCTTCTGATCGTCTCCAGTCAACTTCTGGTGTTGCCTCTTCTCCTACTACTGGTCTTCATCCAAAAAAGCAAAAGATTGTTGGTCCTTATGAATTGAATGCCCACGATTTTAACGCCGTGGGGTCTGTTGACGAACAGATTGCTCCTTATGGTCAACTTCCATGGATGATGTGTCCATCATTCGTCACTTGGATTTCATTACCAGCAATAGTGTTCGGATGGCCCATATGGGTGCGGCCGTGTTCCGTACGGTCCAAGACTCTCTGATCCATGCAACTAAAGCCTTTATGAAGGATGCCAAGTCCGAATTCAATAGAATCAAGGGTTTGAAGGATGACCTTGATGCTAAGGTGGCAAAGTCGGAACTGGATATGGAGAGGGAGAAGTCCCGGGCTACTACTGCTGAGGCTGTTGTAAACCTGGCTGGGGAAGCGGCGAAAAAGTATAAGGAGAGCTATGCTCGCACTTATGGCGAGCTGTTGGAGGCTAGGGAAAGGATCCAGTCTGCCCAAGTCAACTATGCCGAGCTGCAAGGTCATCTGGTGTGCTGTGTGACTGATGCCCCTGAGCTCGACCTGACTCTCTTCAGTGTGGATAATGTAGTGGAGGACGACAAAATTGTGCATGCCCCCAAAGATGAAGATGAGGGACCTTCCCCTGTGCCGCCAGCCAAAGCTTCTGTCGTCTAGACTTCTTTAACTCCTTTAGCTGAGGTTGGCTGCCCTGAGTATGATTCTGATGTTCAAATTCTGAACCGGGAGGATGAGACTATAGATGCTACCCCTTTGAAGACCATTCCTCCTCCTTCAGCCCAGGGTGCTGCTTCTGGGGAGACTTTGGACCCCTTATAATCTCTATGTATTTGTATAGTTCGGCTTCTGGACCTTTGAACTTTTAGTTTTTTTGTAACTTTTTATATGGTTGGCTCTCTTGACATTTAGTTGCTTCTATGCAACTTTATTTTGGAAAACCAAAACACTTTTAAACTCTAAGGCTGCCCTTTAGGTGGACTTTTGAGTCTTTAATGTTTAATTTTAATGGATATGTTTGTTCTGATTTGTTTGATCGTACCTTTGTAACCTTTGCAGATCTTTATAGAGAGTCGGTCCCTTTCTGTCTGACCTCTTTTGGATCATCCCCGCTTTGAGTTTTTATCAACCCTTTGCTTTTGGCGAAGTTATCCTTGCAGTTTGGTGTTAGTAGCTTGTCCGACAACTTTCTAGTGTTCTTTGCATAGAACCTTTTTTAGTTTTGAACAATTTTGCCAGCCTTGTCTTGGAATCGTGGCCTTTTTTGGGTAGAGTTGTGTTCCTTTTAGCACACTTTTTTGAGCCTTTAAGTTGTTCTTCAACCTTTCTGGCTTTTCACTTGTTTTTGCTGAGTTTGTATTCATCCCTTTAGGTTGTGCCTCCTTGGGTGCCGACCTGTTTGTCTTCACTGTCCGACCTTTTTAGTCCTATTCCAACAACTTTTTAGTTAGTGTTCCCAAGAGGAACCTTTTCTTTCTAGTTTGTTTGGAAGACTTTTTAGCTCTGTTTTTGCTTTGTGCGTTTGCTTTTTAAGTAGTGTCCTTTTTCAAGACTTCGTACCTTTCAGCAAAGCATTCCTGGACTTTCTGTGGCCGTTGTGAGATGTCTTGGTCCCTTTTTAGTGATCCTTTCATTGTTCCGACTTCTCTGTCGGGCCTTCTTAAGTTATTTTTAGTAATCTATTTTTAGTCATACCTCGTCAGGTCACTTTTTATGGATTTCTTTTTATAACTTCTTGCATTAATCTGCTTCTATCGCTTTTCACCTTGCTGACCTCTTTATAATCGGACGATGAATTTGGTTTTCACCGTGCCAACTTCTTTATAATCGGACGATGAATTTGGTTTTCACCTTGCCGACTTCTTTGTAATTGATAAACAAAATTTTGCATGTCGATATAGAATTTAATAGTGAATACAATCGTGAGTATAGTCCAACCGACACTCAAATCTCGCTTCAAACAATTCTACAATCTATAATCGAGAGTATTAATCTCCCGAGTCGTCCTCCCTTGGAATTGCCATAGAATGCATGTTATTGATTAGGAAGCCTTTGTTGTGGTTTTTGAAGATTGGTGTACTAGTTCAATACTAGTTCAAGCTAGCAAAAGTAGATAACAAACAATCAATGTTAAAGGACTTGGCCAAGGGTCAACATTGGAAGTTCTATCACTATAGTTTCCTTCAATTTTGATAATAATTAATTCTTGCTTCACTTAGTTTACCTCTAATTATAGAGGAGATTCAAGTGAAAGTAACTAGCTTGAGTCACAAGTCCTAGCTTCACCCTAAGGGAATATAGGTTTAGTGCACTCCAAACCAATTAGCATTTCTTAATTCTCAATCAACAATTGACCTCCACTATTCAAGTTTTTCCAATGGTTCAAACCCTAAGCCAAGTGAAAGACTCTTACTCCATAACTAGCATTAGCATTTTACCAAACATTTGGTGAGCATTCATAAGAGGCATTATGAAATTGAAATGAAAAATTGAATTCAAGAGATCTAAATCACACAATCATCAACAGTTGAACAATTACAAGTAATGGATATAAAAGTACCTCAAGTCACTATTTCCAAATCCAAGTAACAAAGTCAAAGCTAGATCCAAAGTGAGAGGATCAAAAGAACACAAATTGAGAATAAGAGAAGAGTAGACCTACTAATTGCATCAAAATAAAAGTGCATTACAATGGATCTCACCAAGAAAATCAAAGGAGAATTGCAATGGAGAATGAAATCCTAGAGAGAGGTTGGAGATTCTCTCTTTACCCAAAATGTAACCAACTATAGGAAAATATCTAAGAAAGTGTAAAAAATGAGTGAATCCCCCAAACTTGGCCTTCTTAAGCTTTTTTTCCGGCCAAAACTCTTCCCTAAAATAGGGTTTCTAACTGCCTCCACGCGCTGATCACGTGCCTCTTTAAAAATCACGTGTGGCAATCGGCGCGTATGCGCACAACACGCGTACACGCCCCGGGGGCAATTACAATCCACGCGTAGGCGTAATGCACGCGAGCGCGTCCATGAGGATCATGACCTAGCCGCTAAACATGCCGGCTCATAGCTTGGTTCCTAGCTTTGGCTCTGGTGGCGCAAATCTGCACGGACACGCCATGTGCGCGCGCGCCGCTGCTGAAATTTCCAAAGCTCAATTTTCCATGCTCCTTTCCTTTATACATGCTCCCATTCTCTCCTCCAAGTCATCCATGTCCTATAAACTCTGAAACCACTTAACATACAGGTCACGGTATCAAATGGTACTAGACGAGGATTAAAAATATATCTAATTTAGTGGAAAAGATGCATGTTTTCATCGATGAGGTTTATCAATACAAGATAAACCCTAAAATTGGGGTTTATCAACCTTCCCACACTTAGATTATAGCATGTCCTCATGCTTAGAGAAAAGCAAAAGACCAAAGGATCACAAAGGCATGAGATTCATGAGGTGCAATCTACTTATATGAATGCGCTAAGATTGGTGCTACTATCCACTTGGTTAAGAGCAAATCGATCTTCCTAAGATACATTTAAGCACATAGGGCAAGATGGTAGGCAATGCATGAAACTTACCAATTTTAATCATCAAAGTGAGATATGCGCAACTTGCATGAAGAATGCTCGTGAGAGCCGGGAACAAGGATTTGAGCTTCGAACCCTCGCCGGAAGTGTTTACACTCTATCCGCTCGGTGTATCGGGTTAATCACTCAATTCTCCCCTATTTCATGCTTTTCCAAAATTTGTTCTTCCTCTAACAATCAACAATTGTTACATGCATGAGCACATGTATCATGAGGTCTTTCCTAGGTTGTAACGGGGCTAGGGTCAAGGTGGGGTTATATATTTGGCTAAGTGGGCTAAAAATTGGATCTTTTTTATTAACGTAAACTTTCAACCTAACCTATATAACACCCTATACAATTATACACTAGTCTAGCTACCATTCCTCACTTTTTCACATACTCGTGCATTCTCTTTTGATTACCACACATATGCATTGATCTTCATTCATCTTTACTTTGGGGCTTCTTTTCCCCTTTTTATTTGGGGATTTTTCTTTAAAGAATATCAATGCATAAGGTCTTACATTTAATTAATGCATGAGTGTGTACCCGATTCCCAAATATAGAAATACAAAATAAAGACATCCTTCTACCTCAACCAATGTCTTAAGTTTCCCCACTCTTTGAATGATGCTCACACATACTAGCCTAAGCTAATCAAAGATCCACATAGGCACATTCATGGTTTTTCGCTTCTTGGCTTGTAATATGATAGAATTAAGAATGAGTGGGTTAAGCGTATGCTCAAAGTTGGTTGCAAAGGTTGTTCATATGGTAAGGCCATTTGAGTAGTGGCTAAGTGAATTGATGGCCTCAATCATATACATGCATTCATACATACAACAATGGATATACAGAGTCAAACAAAGTAAGGATAGCAATCATATAGAGAGAACAATGCACACAAGAAGGAAAATAAGTGACTATAAAATGTAGCCATGCAATAAGGCTCCAAACTCACTTGCTTGTGTTCTTAACCCAAAATCCATGTTCTAAAGTACAATATCCGAACAAGCTTAGCATCAAAAGTTTTTCAAAATTGGTAAGGTTGCCCTAAAATCTTAGTTTCCTAGGAGAGAATTCATTACTCCAACCAAGTAGACTTATCATGCAAATGGTGTCAAAGAAAACCTAATCATGTAATCTATCCTAACTAACAAAGAGGTTCAAAAGTTTATTCGGGTGTTACCTACGGAGATCAGTCGGCCGACCTCCCCACACTTAAAACTTAGCACAGTCCTCCGTGCCATGAGTGATGCGCAATGGTTGGCCGTATCCGGAATGTCTTTCATCTCCCTCATCAGTGCTAACTCCACTTGCGGTTGCGGTGAACATGGAGATATCCGGTTCCTGCATAGGTGGGGTGACAATACTTAGAAGCTTCTTCACGTCAGCATATCGGCGTTGGTTTTGCCATTCATAACGATCTAACTTCTTGTGAAGGTCTTCAAGGCATTGGTTGGATGATTTCAGCAGTGCGGATGAAGTAGTGGGGTTGCTTGCGGCATGGCCATGCCAAGGTCCTCGGTAACCACCAGTGGTTTGAGGCACCTCCCGATCGGAATAATATAACCATCGACCAGGATTATGGCCTTCCGGTCCTTGGTCTCACGGTGAACACCAGCCGCTGCGACTAACTCAGTTACCAAAGTGAAAAAAAGCAAGTTTTCTTTAGCCTGAATTCACCCCAAAGCTTGTCGGATGACATGTGTGATGTCGACCGGCTTCTCGGTTAGGACGCACCAAATCAATAGGGCAAGCTCAGCGGTAATAGATGACCCGTGGGTTCTTGGAAGCACATAATGAGCTAAGATTTGGGCCCATACCCCGGCTTCTTGAGTGAGGGAACGTGCATCGATGCCCTTGGGCCTCGGCTTCATTCTCCCTCGAATCCAAGATGAATCGGGTATGGCTATAACTCGGAGAATTGTATCCAATTTGAACCCATATTCGCAATGTGCCGACAAGACATCTTGATAAGCGGCATACCCATCCGCTAATGGCCCGGTCTTCAACACTCCTTGGATGGCTTCCTCCGTGATCGAGACTTGCTTTTGGCACACAAAAATTGATCTGAGAAGGGGTGAGTGGTAGTTGGAGTAAAACTCCACCATCCAGGATAAGTTGGCCTCCTTTGGTTGTCTCATTAGAAACCCCCATTGCTTCCGCTCAATGCGGGGCATCACTATCGGAGCGATGTGAGCCAGAAGGACTAGAAGGGGCTCCAGGTGATAGTTTCCCTCGGTTATTATGGGGTAGACAAGTTCGCAGTAGCGGTTAGGAAACTTGTTTGAGTCCTTTGGAGGATTGTCCTTCTCTAATGCATCAATGTTGGCGGTGCTCATTGCCTTCTTGAGGAGGGGCTTGGCCTTAGGCTCTTGGCGCGCTCTATTGGCGGTTGGTTTCTTTGGGGCCTTCCCCTTGTCCTTCTTGATGACCATCCTGTGAAAGTGGAAAGGAGAGAAATATCAAACCCAAAGAAACACAAATAAATGGGAAGCATGCGAGTGAGAGATTATGCCATAGGAAAATAAGTGTCTTTATTACATGATAGCTACAACATGTAACCAAGACAATATTTGTAAACAGGGCAAGTCACTAGCATGGGATGTAAGGGAGATATAAGCATGCAAGTAAGAGGCATGAGAAGTGTACACCTAAACATCAATAATGGAAAGCAAGTCATAATGATGTGGCCAAGTAAAATGTGAAATGTGAAGAGTGGTATGCCCGAGGAACGTAGGACCACCCAAGTTAGTGGGAAAGAGCACTAATTGGAAAGCAATGAGTCAAAATGAGCTCAAAAGGTCATGTGTGCTCTTCATCAAACACTTGGCGTGCATCCTTTTTGCAATAAACAAGTGGAGGGGATGGAGCAATGTAACATCCCACAAAGCAACATTAGTCATCATAGTGCACCACAAATGCAAAAGAAGTCATGATCCACAATACCAATAAAGAAGTAAGAAAGTAAAAACAAGGGCAAACAAGCAGTGAAGAGTGAAAAGGGAGAGGAGCTACTTAAAAGAAAACAAAATTAACTAACTAAGGAAGGGAAAAGAGATAAGCAAAACGAGGAGGAGAGTAGGTAACAGTACCTTGGGAGGGAGAGAGGTAATGGAGGTATAGGTGAGAGAGAGGAGTAGAAGAAAGGTGGAGAAATAGAAGAGAGAGAAAATATGGGGGCCACCGGATGTGGGTGGTCGCCGGACGTAGTGCCGCCGGTGGTGGCTGAGAGGGGGGTGGAGTGGTATAGAGGAGAGGATTGAAGAAAGAAGATGGAGAATGGTAGAGGGGGATAGAAATTGAAATGTAGGTGCGCTAGTTTATTTCTCACGTCGCAAGATCGATGCGTGCACGCACGGTGTGCGCTCGCGCAGGTGGGCAGGGGCAGGAAGGACGCGCGCGCGCCAGTTGCGCACACGCGTGAAAGTGGTTGTGCCAGTAGCCCAATGTTAGCCCAGGAGTTGCGCAACTCTCTGGACTTTGTACCAGAAGTTGGCTGCAGGAGCGGTGGCGTGCGCGTGCACAGTGTGCGGACGCGCGGGGGCCGTGGTGAGCAAATTGGCGCGCGCGGCATATACGCGTGCGCGGCAGTGGTGTTATGCCTCTGGCTCAAAGCGGGCCTAGGTATAGCGCAACTCTCTGGAAAATGAACCAGAGGTACGGCAGGGCAATCGACGCGGATGCGGCACGTGCGCTCGCGCGTCGATTCCTGAAGTGGCAGATGGGTGCGTGCGCGCTAGGTAGCCAATGGGCGCGCACGTGCACAGCACAGGGGCGCCCCACACCTTCCCCTTTTTTTTCATGAAAATAAAGAATACACATCTTATAAAAAATTCAGCAGGTAGCTAGACAAGGGCCAAAAAACACCTAAAACTTCATGTAAGACCTAGAAATGGGGTGTTTTCTACCATTCAAGTGATCCATAGTGCAAACTTCTATGAACAATAAAATCAAGTCTAGCTAAACAAGTCAATGACTAAGCAATCACAACTCAAAGAAGAGTCCAATGGCTATATACAAAGAGGGCAAAAAGATAGATCTCACCATGGTGCGGTGTCTCCCACCTAGCACTTTTGTTTAACGTCCTTAAGTTGGACTTCCACTAGCTCAATGGTGTTTGTCAAGAGATGCATCTTCCAAAAGGAATACCTCAATCTCCTTGGTGCTCTTCCCTTGCTCACCATGATACAAGTTGAGACGGTGCCCATTTACCTTGAAAATATCTGGACTTGAGGGATGGCACAAATGGTAAACTCCATAAGGTTCCGCTTTCTCTACTTGATAGGGTCCCTCCCATCTCGATCTTAGCTTTCCGAGCAACAATCTCAACCTTGAATTGTAAAGGAGGACTAGTTCACCGGGCCTAAATTCCCTTCTCCTAATGTCCTTATCATGGATGGCTTTCATCTTCTCTTTGTAAAGCCTAGAGTTGTCAAAGGCCTCTAATCTCAAATATTCTAATTCCGCCAATTGAAGCTTTCTCTCAACTCCGGCCCCACCAAAATTTAGATTGCATTCCTTGACGGCCCAATATGCTTTGTGTTCAATTTCTACCGGTAAGTGGCAAGCTTTACCATACACCAACCGAAAGGGACTCATGCCAATCGGTGTTTTGTATGCCGTTCGGTATGCCCAAAGTACCTCGGTGAGCTTGGCACTCCAATCTTTTCTACTAGGCTTCACAATCCTTTCCAATACATGCTTGATTTCCTGATTGGAAACCTCGGCTTGGCCGTTCGTTTGGGGGTAATAGGCCGTGGCAACTTTATGTATGATGACGTACTTCTTCATGAGCCCTTCCATTCTTTTGTTGCAAAAGTATGAACCTTAGTCTCTCACAATTGCTCGCGGTGACCCAAAGCAACAAATTATATTTTTCCTCACAAAAGAGAGAATTACATTAGCATCGTCCATTCGGGTGGGTATCGCTTCCACCCATTTGGACACATAATTGACGGCTAGTAGAATGTAGAGAAAACCATTAGAATTTGGGAATGGCCCATGAAGTCGATACCCCATACATCAAAGATTTCACAAAATAGCATGTTTTGTTGGGGGATTTCATCCTTCTTACAGATATTACCAAATCTAAGGCATTGAGAACAAGATTTGCAATAAAGAGAAGAGTCTTTAAAAAGGATTGGCCACCAAAATCCACAATCAAAGACTTCTCTTGCCGTCCTTTGAGGTCCATAATGTCCACCTCCCTCGGAGGAATGGCAAGCATCAAAGATTGCTTGGAATTCGGTTTTGGGGATGCACCTTCGGACTACTTGGTCCGCTCCACATCTCCAAAGGTAGGGATCATCCCATACATAATATTTGGATTCACTTTTTAGCTTATCCTTTTGATGGTTGGAGAGGTTAGGAGGAAAGGTGCAGGAAACCAAGTAATTTGCCATTGGAGCATACCAAGGAATAACTTTCGAGATTGAGTGCAAGTCCTCAAGGGGAAAAGAATCATTGATAGGAGCGGCATCACCGTTGGTGTGTTCAAGGCGACTTAAGTGATCCGCCACTAGGTTTTGCGAACCACTCCTATCTTTGATTTCCAAATCAAATTCTTGCAACAATAAAACCCATCTAATTAATCTCGGTTTGGATTCCTTCTTAGCCAACAAATATTTTAATGCCGCAAGATCCGAGTACATTACTAACTTAGAACCAAGAAGATAGGCTCGGAATTTATCCGAAGCAAAAACAATAGCCAAGAGTTTCTTCTCGGTAGTAGTGTAATTGTATCGGGCCCCATCTAGTGTTTTTGATGCATAGGCTATTGATGAGCGGATAATTTATACGCTTTTTGGCATTGTTTTTAGGTAGTTTTTAGTAGGATCTAGCTATTTTTAGGGATGTTTTCATTAGTTTTTATGCTAAATTCACATTTCTGGACCTTACTATGAGTTTGTGTCTTTTTCTATGATTTCAGGTAATTTCTGACTGAAATTGAGGGACCTGAGCAAAACTCTGATAAAAGGCTGACAAAGGACTACTGATGCTGTTGGAATCTGACCTCTCTGCACTCAAAATAAATTTGCTGGAGCTACGGAACTCCAAATGGCGCGATCTCAACAGCATTGAAAAGTAGACATCTAGAGCTTTCCAGCAATATATAATAGTCTATATTTTATTTGTAATTAGATGACGTAAACTAGCGCTCAACATCAGTTTCATGCTGCATTCTGGAGTCAAACGCCAGAAACACGTCACGAACCAGAGTTTAACGTCCAAAACACGTTAAAACTTGGCGTTCAACTCCAAGAGAAGCCTCAGCTCGTGGATAGATCAAGCTCAGCCCAAGCACACGCCAAGTGGGCCCCATAAGTGAATTTATGCATCAATTACTTACTTCTGTAAACCCTAGTAGCTAGTTTTAGTATAAATAGAACTGTTTACTAGTTTATTAGATGTCTTGGACTATCTAGTTCTTTTGACCATTCAGTCTTTCATGGGGGCTGGCCATTCAGCCATGCCTGGACCTTCATCACTTATGTATTTTTAACGGTGGAGTTTCTACACACCATAGATTAAGGGTGTGGAGCTCTGCTGTACCTCAAGTTTCAATGCAATTACTACTATCTTCTATTCAATTCCGCTAGTTTTTATTCTAAGATATTCGTTGCACTTCAACATGATGAATGTGATGATGCGTGACACTCATCATCATTCTCACCTATGAACGCGTGACTGACAACTACATCTGTTCTACCTTAGACCGGGCGCATATCTCTGGGATTCCTTAATCAGAATCTTCGTGGTATAAGCTAGAATTGCTGGCCGCATTCATGGGAATCCGAAAAGTATAACCTTGTCTGTTGTATTCCGAGTAGGATTCCAGAATTGAATGACTGTGACGAGCTTCAAACTCGTGATTGCTGGGCGTGATGACAAACGCAAAAGAATCAAGGGATTATATTCCAACATGATCGAGAACCGACAGATGATTAGTCGTGCTGTGATAGAGCATTTGGACCATTTTCACTAAGAGGATGGGATGTAGCCATCGACAATGGTGATGCCCTACATACAGCTTGCCATAGAAAGGAATGACAAAGATTGGATAAAAGCAGTACGAAAGTAGAGATTCAGAAGGAACACAGCACCTCCATACACTTATCTGAAATTCCCACCATTGAATTACATGAGTAATTCTATCTTTATTTTCTGTTTAAATTTATTATTATTATTATTATTATTCGAAAATCCAATAATCTCTTAATATAGTTGAATCCGCCTGACTGGGATTTACAAGATGACCATAGCTTGCTTCATACTAACAATCTCTGTGGGATCGACCCTTACTCACGTAAGGTATTACTTGGACGACCCAATGCACTTGCTGGTTAGTTGTGCGGAGTTGTGACGAAGTGTGATTCACGTTGAGAGCGCTACCAAGTTTTTGGCGCCATTGTTGATGATCATAATTTCATGCACCAGCTATGACATATGGATTCTTACCCTCGCGTTGTGCTAACGTATAGTTTGAAGCATCGCACATTATTTCGAACGGCCGACTACAATCCGGCCCTCTTACGATAGGAGCTTGTGTCAATGCCACTTTAAGCTTGTCGAAAGCTTCCATGCACTCCTTGCTTAGATCAAACTCAATGTCCTTTTGCAATAGTCGAGATAGAGGCAATGCTACCTTACTAAAGTCCTTGATAAATTTTCAGTAAAATCCTGCATGTCCAAGGAACGAACGGACTTCCCTCTCGGAGAAGGGGTAGGCAAGCTAGATATAACATTGATTTTTGCCGAATCTACGGAAATACCTTCTTCGGAAATAATATGTCCTAAAACAATGCCTTGCCTAACCATAAAATGACACTTTTCAAAATTTAAGACAAGGTTCGATTTAGTGCATCTTTCCAAAAATTTTTCAAGATTATCCAAGCAATGATCAAAAGAATCACCATACATGCTGAAATCATCCATGAAAACTTCCATGCATTGCTTTAGAAATTCCGCAAATATGCTCATCATGCACCTTTAGAAAGTTACCGGTGCATTGCATAAGCCGAATAGCATACGCTTATAGGCATAGGTCCCAAAGGGGCAAGTAAATATTGTTTTTTCTTGATCTTCTAGAGCAATTTGTACTTGGAAGTACCCCGAATAGCCATCTAGAAAACAATAATGAGATTTACCAGCTAATCGATCAAGCATTTGGTCGATAAACGGTAGTGGGAAATGATCTTTTCTAGTGGCCGCATTCAACCTTCGGTAGTCGATGCACACCCTCCAAGAGTTTTGCACCCTTGTTGCTATAAGCTCCCCACTCTTATTCTTGATTGTGGTCACCCCGGATTTCTTCGGCACGACTTCGACCGGGCTCACCCGTTCACTATCCAAAATGGGGTAGATGATGTCCGCTTCTAGTAGTCGGGTGACCATTTTTTTCACAACCTCAAGAATGGTAGGATTGAGTCGCCTTTGAGGTTGTCGAACGGGTCTAGCTCCTTCTTCGAGGAATATTCGGTGCTCGCATACTTGGGGTCTTATTCCCCCTAGATCCGCCAAGCTCCACCGTATGGCCCTTTTGTTCTTCCTCAAGATACATAGCAACTTTTCTTCTTGTTGAGGATTTAGTTCCCTTGCAATAATCACGGGGAACTTGTGGGCTTCATCAAGATATGAGTACTTTAGGTGGGGTGGTAGTGGCTTTAATTCTACCTTTTGGTCTTGACTTGAGGCTTGAACTTCCGGATGATCCGGATGGGGTAATGCGTTTGCTTCACTTGGATTTTCACTTGTGTCTTCAATCATATGCTTCTCATCTAACTTTGCAAAATGCACTTCGGCCACAATGTTGTCAATTGGGTCACACCGGAATAGAGAATGACTTTCTGGTGGGTGTTTTATTACTTCTTCTAGGCTAAAACTCACGACTCTCCCATCTATTTCAAACGAGTAGGTTCTCAAGTAGGCATCTAACTTGAATCTAGAGGTCCTCAAAAATGGTCTCCCAAGTAGGATAGATGATACCATTTCGGACTCGCTTGATGGCATCTCAAGAACATAAAAATCAATTGGAAATACCAACCCTTTTGTATTCACCAATACATCTTCCGTAGCATCCGTCGTGGTTATTATGCTCTTGTCCGCCAAAAAAAATCTTGCCGTCGACCTCTTCAATGGTGGTAGCCTCAATATACGGTAGACGAAAAGAGGCATAATGCTAACGCATGCACCGAGATCACACATACAATCTAGAAATCGGACCCCATCTATGGTACAAGTGACCATGCAAGGGCCCCGATCATCACACTTCTCGGGTAACGCTCCCATTAAAGCGGAAATAGAACTCCCTAATGGAATAGTCTCTAACTCAAGAATTCTATCCATGTTCATGCATAAATCCTTAGGAAATTTTGCATATTTAGGTACTTGATGGATAGCATCAAAGAGGGGGATAGTTACCTCAACTTTCTTGAACATCTCTTTAGCTTTATCCTCAAGAGAGAATGGGAAAGCAAACAACCATATAGCAACTTCATCGGATCCTTCCCGTCTAGTTGTTGAGCATACACTATGAAAATCCTTGAGGTGTCGAATAGGATCTTATGCGGGAAGTCCATGGAACTTAGGTATGAGGTGAATCAAAGCGGTCTTGAGTTTAAAATTCATGTTCAAGTTTGGATGAAGCACATGAACGGGTTGAAGAACATAATCCGGTGCACCCGCTTCCTTGAGAGTAACTCTCCTTAGAGCGGCCATGGTGTCGGCACCTAGATCAAAAGTAGAACTATTAGTAGCACCAACAGAAGAATAGCTAGTGCCTTCTTCGAATGACGGTTCGGAGTCTACTTCGGGTAAGGTTGGTGAATTGGTAGGAACTTTTTCACCTTCCCCGAAGGTTAACCGCCTCCAAGCTTGCCTAATGTGAAGCAAAGTTCGTTCAATTTCTGGATCAAATGGAGCTAAGCTCGGATTCGGTTGTGAATGCATCATACAATGAAGGGAATGTAAAGCTCATGGTAACAAGTGAAATTAGACAAAGATTAATCCTATGTCAATCAAATAAAGAAGCAATCAAGAGAAAATGCAAGTATGTACATATACTCATATTTACACTAAACAATAACATGGCACACATAAGCAAGTCCCCGGCAACGGCGCCATTTTGATAAACAAAATTTTGCATATCGATATAGAATTTAATAGTGAATACAATCGTGAGTATAGTCCAACCGACACTCAAATCTCATATCAAACAATTCTACAATCTATAATCGACAGTATTAATCTCTCGAGTCATCCTCCCTTGGAATTGTTGCCATAGAATGCATGTTATTGATTAGGAAGCCTTTGTTGTGGTTTTTGAAGATTGGTGTACTTGTTCAATACCAGTTTAAGCTAGCAAAAGTAGATAACAAACAATCAATATTAAAGGACTTGGCCAAGGGTCAACATTGGAAGTTCTATCACTATTGTTTCCTTCAATTTTGATAACAATTACGTCTTGCTTCACTTAGTATACCTCTAATTATAGAGGAGATTCAAGTGAAAGTAACTAGCTTGAGTCACAAGTCCTAGCTTCAACCTAAGGGAATCTAGCTTTAGTGCACTCCAAACCAATTAGCAATTCTTAATTCTCAATCAACAATTGACATCTACTATTCAAGTTTTTCCAATGGTTCAAACCCTAAGCCAAGTGAAAGACTCTTACTCCATAACTAGTGTTGACATTTTATCAAACATTTGGTGAGCATTCATAAGAGGCATTATGAAATTGAAATGAAGAATTGAATTCAAGAGATCTAAATCACACAATCATCAACAGTTGAATAATTACAAGTAAGGGATATGAAAGTACCTCAAGTCACTAGTTCCAAATCCAAGTAACAAAGTCAAAGCTAGATCCAAAGTGAGAGGATCAAAAGAACACAAATTGAGAATAGGAGAAGCGTAGATCGACTAATTGCATCAAAATAAAAGTGTATTACAATGGATCTCAACATGAAAATCAAAGGATAATTGCAATGGAGAATGAAATCCTAAAGAGAGGTTGGAGATTCTCTTTCTACCAAAAATGTAACCAACTCTAGGAAAATATCTAAGAAAGTGTAAAAAAATGAGTGAATTCCCCAAACTTGGCCATCTTAAGCTTTTTTTCCTGCAAAAACTCTTCCCTAAAACAGGGTTTCTAACTGCCTCCACGCGCTAGTCACGTGCGTCTTTAAAAATCACGTGTGGCAATCGGCGCGTACGCGCACAGTACGCGTACGCGCCCCGGGGGCAATCGCTTTCTGCACGCAGGCATAATTCGTACGGGCGCGTCCATGAGGATCATGGCCTAGCCGCTAAACGCGCCAGCTCATAGCTTGGCTCCTGACTTTGGCTCTGGTGGCGCAAATCTGCGCGGACGCGCTATGTGCGTGCGCGCGCCGCTGCTGAAGTTTCCAAAGCTCAATTTTCCATGCTCCTTTCCTTTATGCATGCTCCCATTCTCTCCTCTAAGTCATTCGTGCCCTATAAACTCTGAAACCACTTAACACACGGGTCACAGTATCGAATGGTACTAGAGGAGGATTAAAAATATATCTAATTTAGTGCAAAAGAAGCCTTGTTTTCATCCATTAGGCTAAATTGGGAAAGGAGCACAAAATCATGTATTTTCGTATGAATAAGTGCGTAGGATCATTGATAAAACCCTCAAAATCAATACAAGATAAACCCTAAAAATGGGGTTTATCAGTAATTGGACGATGAGTTTTTGCGTTTTATGAGCTTAGATTAATGCGTCTTGGTAGGAAACTTTTTAGGGAATCTGAAAAACTTTATTCAAATAGAAAATAGGAATATAAACAGGAGTTTATACATATGAGTTCTTACCCTTCTAAGTCGGGCTATTTTGTAGATCTTGGCTTGGTGCCTCATTAAAAAACCTTTTCAGTAAAAATAGTGCACCTTGACCTAAGATCTTTATTACTTTCTAACTATAGTACCTTCTTAGGTTTCAGGCATGCCATGACCTTGGCAGCTCTCGCACCTCAAGGTCGGACACCTTGTATTAACCTTTTCCCAGTACTTCTATAACTCGGTAGGGTCCTGGTGTATGAAATTATGATACACAATGGTGCCAACAACTTGGTATGCACAATTGTAAACTCACTCTTTTTCACAACTTCGCACAACTAACCTGCAAGTGCACTGGGTCGTCCAAGTAATAAACCTTACGTGAGTAAGGGTCGATCCCACGGAGATTGTCGGCTTGAAGCAAGCTATGGTCACCTTGTAAATCTCAGTCAGGCAGATTCAAATAGGTGATAGAGTTTTCATAATTAAAGCATAAATAAACATAAAATAATGATGGGCATACTGATGAGCTGATAATTTATACACTATTTGGCATTGTTTTTAGGTAGTTTTTAGTAGGATCTAGCTACTTTTAGGGATGTTTTCATTAGTTTTTATGCTAAATTCACATTTCTAAACTTTACTATGAGTTTGTGTGTTTTTCTGTGATTTTAGATATTTTCTGGCTGAAATTGAGGGACCTGAGCAAAACTCTGATAAAAGGCTGACAAAGGACTGCTGATGCTTTTGGATTCTGACCTCCCTGCACTCGAAATGTATTTTCGAGAGCTACCGAACTCCAAATGGCGCGCTTTTAATGGCGTTGGAAAGTAGACATCCAGAGCTTTCCAGCAATATATAATGGTCCATACTTTGTTCGAGCTTAGACAACGCAAACTGGCGTTCAATGCCAGTTCTATGCTGCATTCTGGAGTAAAACACCAAAAACACGTCACAAACCAAAGTTAAACGCCAAAAAACACGTTACAACTTGGCAGTTAACTCCAAGAGAAGCCTCTTCACGTGTAAAGCTCAAGCTCAGCCCAAGCACACACCAACTGGGCCCCGGAAGTGGATTTCTGCATCAATTACATATTTCTGTAAACCCTAGTAGCTAGTTTGGTATAAATAGAACTTTTTACTATTGTATTAGGTGTCTTTGACCATTCGGTCTTTTGGCCACATCTTTGGTCTCAATTTTAATCTATTGTTCATCTTACGAGACTATTGATCACGTTATGGAGGCTGGCATATCGGCCATGCTTGGACCATCACTTCTGTATTTTCAACGGTGGAGTTTCTACACACCATAGATTAAGGGTGTGGAGCTCTGCTGTATCTCGAGTTTTAATGCAATTACTACTATTTTCTATTCAATTCAGTTTATTCCTGTTCTAAGATATTCGTTTCACTTCAACATGATGGATGTGATGACCCGTGACACTCATCATCATTCTCACCTATGAACGCGTGACTGACAACCACTTCCGTTCTACCTTAGAAAGTGCGAGTATCTCTTGGATTCCTAAATTAGAATCTTCCTGGTATAAGCTAGAACCCTTTGGCGGCCACTTTTGAGGATCCGGAAAGTCTAAACCTTGTCTGTGGTATTCCGAGTAGGATTCAAGGATTGAATGGCTGTGACGAGCTTCAAACTCGCGATTGTTGGGCGTGATGACAAACGCAAAAGAATCAATGGATTCTATTTCGACATGATCGAGAACCGATAGATGATTAGCCATGCCGTGATAGAGCATTTGGACCATTTTCACTGAGAGGATGAGATGTAGCCATTGACAACAGTGATGCTCTACATACAGCTTGGCATGGAAAGGAGTATGAAGGATTGGATGAAGGCAGTAGGAAAGCAAAAATTCAACAGGAACAAAGCATCTTCATACACTTATCTGAAATTCCCACCAATGATTTACATAAGTATCTCTATCTCTATTTTATGTTTTATTTATCTATAATTTTCGAAAACCATTATAACCAATTGAATCTGCCTAACTGAGATTTACAAGATGACTATAGCTTGCTTCATACCAAAAATCTCCGTGGGATCAACCCTTATTCATGTAAGGTTTATTACTTGGACGACCCAGTGCACTTGCTGGTTAGTTGCGCGGAGTTGTGACAAAGTGTGATTCACGTTTGAGAGCACCAAGTCTTTGGCGCCATTGTTGATTATCACAATTTCGTGCACCAAGTTTTTGGCGCCGTTGCGGGGATTGTTCGAGTTTTTATTTTCAAAACTTTTTCAAAAATCTTTCAAAAAAAAATTTTTACTTCTATTTTTGAAAAATTATTCCAAATTTTTAAGAATGAATTCTAGTGTTTCATGAAGCATGTTGAAGCTTGGCTGGCTGTAAAGCCATGTCTAACTCAATTGGATTGAGGCTTCCCCTTATCAGTATATGAAGTTGGATGAAGTATCAGCTATTGTATGTCTGATTTGTAGGCTAAAGCTTGGCTGGCCATTGGCCATGTCTTGTGTTTTGGACAGAAGCTTTCACAAAAAGCTTGGCTGGCTATTAAGCCATGTCCAATTCCTAGACCAGAGCTTTAGACCAACATTGCAAGGATTCTTGGAATTATTATTAAAAATTTTGAATTTCTTATTTTGTTTTTCTTTTTCCTATATGTTTTCAAAAAATAAAAAAATAAAATACAAAAAAATAAATAAAATCATAAAAACCAATAAAATATTTTGTATTTCTTGTTTGAGTCTTGAGTCAATTTTTAAGTTTGGTGTCAATTGCATGTTTTAAAAATTTATGCATTTTTCGAAAATTCATGCATGGTGTTCTTCATGATCTTCAAGTTATTCTTGATAAGTCCTCTTGTTTGATTGGTGCACGAAATTGCAATCACACTTTTGCAATTCCGCACAACTAACCAGCAAGTGCATTGGGTCGTCCAAGTAATACCTTACGTGACTAAGGGTCGATCCCACGGAGATTGTCGGCTTGAAGCAAGCTATGGTTATCTTGTAAATCTTAGTCAGGATATCAGAAATTATCAGGATTGATTGTGAAAAGTAAAAGAACATGAAATAAGTACTTGTTTTGCAGTGATAGAGAATAGGTTGAGGTTTTGGAGATGCTCCATCTTCTGAATCTCTGCTTTCCTACTGTCTTCTTCTTTAAGCACGCAAGGCTCCTTCCATGGCAAGCTGTATGCAAGGGTTTCACCATTGTCAGTGGCTACCTCCCATCCTCTCAGTGGAAATGTTCAATGCACCCTGTCACGACACGGCTATCCATCTGTCGGTTCTCAATTAGGCCGGAATAGAATCCAGTGATTCTTTTGCGTCTGTCACTAACGCCCCGCCCTCAGGAGTTTGAAGCTCGTCACAGTCATTCAATCATTGAATCCTACTCAGAATACCACAGACAAGGTTTAGACCTTCCGGATTCTCTTGAATGCCGCCATCAGTTCTAGCTTATACCACGAAGATTCTGATTAAAGAATCCAAGAGATATCTACTTAATCTAAGGTAGAACGGAGGTGGTTGTCAGGCACACGTTCATAGGTGAGAATGATGATGAGTGTCACGGATCATCACATTCATCAAGTTGAAGAACAAGTGATATCTTAGAACAAAAACAAGCGGAATTGAATAGAAGAACAATAGTAATTGCATTAATACTCGAGGAACAGCAGAGCTCCACACCTTAATCTATGGTGTATAGAAACTCCACCGTTGAAAATACATAAGAACAAAAGTGATCATTGGCGATGTGTGGAAAACGATCCAACACAAAACTCACCGGCAAGTGTACCGGGTCGCATCATGTAATAATAACTCACATGAGTGAGGTCGATCCCACAGGGATTGAAGGATTGAGCAATTTTAGTTTAGTGGGTGAATTAGTCAAGCGAATCAAGTATTGGTTGAGTGATTTGTGTTTAATAGGAAGTAAATGACAGTAAATGTAAAGGGGGAAGGGAATTTGCAGTAAATTAAAGAACAGGAAAGTAAATTTGCAGAAACTTAAAGAACAAGAAAGTAAATGACTGAAACTTAAAGTGCAAGAAACATAAACTGCAGTAACTTAAATGGCAAGAAAGTTAAATTGCTAGAAAGTAAAAGGGAATTGAGGAGTGGGATTGCAGGATCCAAACAAAGAAGAAGTAAATTGCAGCAATTGATTGAGCAGAAATTGAATCAGAAGCAAATAGCATTCAAACAGAAAGAAAATAAAATGTAGCAGAGGTTCACAGAAGAACCAAACGTAAAATTGGGTCTCAGGTCTCAAGAGACTAGGTAGCAGAGCCTAGATCTCTATTTGCCTTCCTAGATCCAAGTTAACAAAGCAATTGACAAGAATTAAAAGAGAAAGCAGTAGAAGAACAGAAATCAGATTCAATTCTGCAGAAAACAAATTGAAAAGAGTTTGAATGGAAATTGAGACAGAATTTCCTCAATTTCACACACCCAAAACTCAAAAACAGAAGAGTAGAATTGCCCAAGTAAGAATGAGGAAGGAGATCAATCAATTCTCCCTTGATCCTCTTGGTGCTCAGACAAGTCTATCAAGAAAGCTCAAAGAAAGTGCAAATTCAAAGACTAAGCCAAAAGTAAGTCAAAAGGTAAAAATTCAAAAGAAGGTAAAATCAAACTAGCTTCTATTTATACATTAATTACATCAAACTAGCTTCTATTTATACACTTTCTATTCTTGGATTTTGGGATTTGGATGGGCTTTTGATTTGGTGAAGAAATGAATTAAAATGGGGTTTTAATTTGAATTTTCGGCCCATGAAAATTCACTCCCAGGAGGCTGCCCTGCCCTTGTGGAGGGCAGGGCAGAAAATTGGTGCTTGGTGCATGAGATTGGTGCGGCCTTGGTGCTGCCAGGAACGCAAAACGCTGCCCTGCCCGCGCCAAGGGCTGGGCAGAAAATTGTGGTGCGGCCAGATCGAAGAGTTGGTGCGCCAGGTGCTGCCAGGGTCGAAGATTGGTGCGCCAGATTCGTGCGTGGTGTGCCAGGAACGCAAAACGCTGCCCTGCCCGCGCCAAGGGCAGGGCAGAAAATTGTGGTGCTGCCAGGAGAGGATCGTGGTGCGCGCTGGTGCTGCCAGGGACGAGCTTGGTGCGCCAGATTTGCTTCTTGGTGCGCCACACACAAAATGCTGCCCTGCCCGCGCCAAGGGCAGGGCAAAATTCTCTCCTTGCTTGTCCCGTGTTCGAAACACGGCTGGGACACATCTTCCATTAATTTCCTTGGTTTCTTGGCACGGCACTCATCCTTAAGTCCTAGCTTCCTCATGGTTCCTTGTTCGAACCTTGTAGCATGCATGGGTGACATTTTTCCCTTGAATTTCTTCCTTAGAGAGCCCGATTCTGCCCTCCACAAGGGCAGGGCAAGGTTCTCTTCCTCTTGGTCCCAAGGCACATTTTGTGCTCTGCCCTTGTAGTGGGCAGGGCAGATTTGCCTTCCTTGTTTGGTTCTCTTGTGTTGCCCTCCTAGAGGGCAGTCTGCTCTTGTGGAGGGCAATGTTGCCTCCCCCTTTGCATGCGGCACGCTTCTTCTCTCCTTGGCTACACTTTTCTTTCCTTGGGCTACGCTTCTTAGGCCACGCTTTTCCTTTTCTTTTCTTTTCTTCACCTATAATAAACCAAAACAACCACTCAAAGTATCACTAAATTCAAGAGGCTTATAAATCAATTAAAGTCAATTAAAATTAGCTTAAACCTCATGGATTATCATTAATTTCATGGTGGTTGCTTGATTTAAAGAAGTTATGCATTTTCACTCCAAATCACTTACTTAGGATGCAAGAAAGTGCATAAATGCTAACAAAACAAGTGAAATTAGCTTGAAAAATGGGTATATGATGACTTGTCATCAAAACGCCAGCTTTTATGCCAGTTTGGGCGTTTAACTCCAAGTTTTATGCCAGTTCCAGCGTTAAACGCTGGAAATTATGAGGCTGATTTGCCACGCCGGTTTGGGCTATCAAATCTCAGGCAAAGTATGGACTATCATATATTGCTGGAAAGCCCAGGATGTCTACTTTTCAATGCCGTTGAGAGCGCGCCAATTGGGCTTTTGTAGCTCCAGAAAATACACTTCGAGTGTAGGGAGGTCAGAATCCAACAGCATCTGCAGTCCTTTTCAGTCTCTGAATCAGATTTTTGCTCAGGACCCTCAATTTCAGCCAGAAAATACCTGAAATCACAGAAAAACACACAAACTCATAGTAAAGTCCAGAAAAGTGAATTTTAGCTAAAAACTAATAAAAATATACTAAAAACTAACTAAATCATACTAAAAACATACTAAAAACAATGCCAAAAAGCGTATAAATTATCCGCTCATCACAACACCAAACTTAAATTGTTGCTTGTCCCCAAGCAACTGAAAATCAAAATAGGATAAAAAGAAGAGAATATACTATAGACTCCAAAATATCAAGGAAACTTAGCTCCAATTAGATGAGCGGGACTAGTAGCTTTTTGCCTCCGAACAGTTTTGGCATCTCACTCTATCCCTTGAAGTTCAGAATGATTGGCATCTAAAAGAACTCAGAACTCAGATAATGTTATTGATTCTCCAAGTTAAATATAATGATTCTTGAACATAGCTAGTGTATGAGTCTTGGCTGTGGCCCAAAGCACTCTGTCTTCCAGTATTACCACCGGATACATACATGCCACAACTGTTTTTGCCTTGGATCACAACTTCATTTCTTTCCCCTTTTTTTTTCGAAATTTTTTTTTTGTATCCACTGCTTTTTCTTGCTTCAAGAATCGATTAGATGATTTTTTAGATCCTCAATAACAGTTCTCTTTTTCCTCATTCTTTCAAGAGCTAACAATTTTTAACATTCTCAAAACAACAAATTCAAGAGACATATGCACTGTTCAAGCATTCATTCAGAAAGCAAAAAGTATTGTCACCACATCAAACTAATTCAACTAGTTTCAATGATAAATTT
>NC_029775.3:58264930-58266124 GCF_000817695.3 Arachis duranensis | reverse complement strand
GTGGGATCGACCTCACTCATGTGAGTTATTATTACTTGATGCGACCCGGTACACTTGCCGGTGAGTTTTGTGTTGTAGAGAACAAAAATTTAAACTAGGCTCCTAATGATAGAGGTTTTCACAGAGTTAGGACTCAACAACCTTGATTTTGAGAAGTGGATGCTCCCTCAAATTGAGGGGAGAATTTCTGGCATTTCAGCTCTTGGAGTTCACGCCCCTGCTTCTCTTGTTCCTTCAGCAATTTGCAGAGCATGCAGTTCTGATTCTGCTGTTCTTCCTTCAGTTGCTCCATAGTTTCTTGTAACTTGATGATAGATGCTTCTAGGCTGGTCCAGTAGTCAATTTTAGGGAATTCAGGGAGGAATTGCTGCGCCCTCCTCTTGATAGAGTTGTCTTGCATTTGTCCTTCCATTGACTTCTTGGTGATTGGATGTTCAATGGGTATGAATTCATCTACTCCCATCTTTACCCCAGCCTCTTTACAGAGCAAGGAAATCAAGCTTGGGAAAGCCAATTTGGCTTCAGTGGAATTCTTATTTGCAATTGTGTAGATCTCACAAGCAATCACATGATGAACCTCCACTTCTTTTCCAAGCATAATGCAATGAATCATCACTGCTCTCTTGATGGTGACCTCAGAACGGTTGCTAGTGGGCAGTATGGAACACCCAATAAAGTCTAGCCACCCTCTTGCAATTGGTTTGAGGTCTCCCCTCTTGAGTTGGTTTGGGACACCCTTTGAATTGGTTATCCACTTAGTTCCAGGGAGGCATATGTCCTCTAGAACTTGATCCAACCCTTTATCTGCTCTCACCATTCTCCTATTCAAGGATTCAGGATCATCCTGCAGTTGAGGCAATTTGAAGATTTCTCTTATTTTGTCCAGATGGAAGTACATAACTTTTCCTCTGACCATGGTTCTGTAAGTATGGTAAGCAGTTCCAGTCATTCTCTGCTTATCTGTTAGCCACAGATTTGAGTAGAATTCCTGAACCATAATCCTTCTAACCTTTATCTCAGGATTGGTTAGAACTTCCCATCCTCTGTTTCGAATTTGCTCTTGGATCCCCGGATATTCATCTTCTTTCAAATCAAATTTAACTTCCGGGATCACTGACCGCAGACCCATTATTTTGTGATAATGGTCTTCATGTTCTTTGGTTAAGAACTTCTCTTGATTCCAAAGATTCTTTG
>NC_029775.3:58263811-58264751 GCF_000817695.3 Arachis duranensis | reverse complement strand
GAGAGCGAGGAGGAGAGCAAATTCGAATGGTGTGGGGGAATGAGGAGGCCAAACGTGGTTTATAAGGGGGGAAGAGGAGATTTCGAAAAATTGAAAGGGGATTTGAGAAGATATGGAGAGAATTTGAGAGAAGGGTGAGTTTTTAAACAAGATTTGGGATTGATTTGAGAGATTTGAAGAATGATTTTTGATTTTTGAAGATTTGAAAGTGAATGATGAAAGGTTGAGATGTATTTATGTAGAAAAGTATGGGTAAGAAAAGGAAAGTTTGAAAAAAAATTGACTTGAAAACAAAATCTTGGTCCCCCCACCTTTCTGGCGTTAAACGCCCAGAATGGCACCCATTCTGGCGTTTAACGCCCATTTGTTGCCCATTGTGGGCGTTTAACGCCCAGCCAGGTGCCCTGGCTGGCGTTAAACGCCAGGATTCCCTTTATCACTGGGCGTTTTGCTAAACGCCCAGGATACTGCACACCTGGTGTTAAACGCCCAGAATGGTGCCCATTCTGGCGTTTAACGCCCAAAATGGCACCTTTACTGGCATTAAACGCCCAGAATGGTGCCCATTCTGGCGTTTAACGCCCAAAATGCCCCTTACTGGCGTTTTTTCGCCAGTAAGCTCTTTTTCTCTGCTTTTTGCGATGAATCCTTCTGTAACTCTGTGAATTCCTTCATTTTTGATACTTGCCTTTGTAAAAACAAAACATATAACCTTCTAATAACTGGGTTGCCTCCCAGCAAGTGCTTCTTTACTGTCTTTAGCTGGACCTTTACTGAGAATCACTCAAGTCTCAGTTTTGAGCATTATTGCTCAAAATTGTTTTCAAGATAATGCTTGATCCTCTGTCTATTAACGATAAACTTTTTATCAGACTCAGCATCCTGGAGCTCAACATATCCATATGGAGATACTCCTGTAATCACATACGGACCCCTCCAC
>NC_029775.3:58263476-58263768 GCF_000817695.3 Arachis duranensis | reverse complement strand
TGGGATTTAAGTTTTCCTGGAAACAGTCTGAGCCTAGAGTTGAAGAGCAGAACTTTTTGTCCTGGCTCAAAGACTCTGGATGACAACTTCTTGTCATGCCACTTCTTTGCCTTTTCTTTATAAATTTTTGCATTTTCAAAGGCATTGAGTCTGAACTCCTCTAGCTCATTTAGCTGGAGCAATCTTTTTTCACCAGCTAACTGAGCATCCGTGTTTAGGAATCTGGTTGCCCAGTAGGCTTTATGTTCCAGTTCCACGGGCAGATGACAGGCCTTCCCATACACCAGCTGGT
>NC_029775.3:58263081-58263454 GCF_000817695.3 Arachis duranensis | reverse complement strand
CATACACAAGCTGGTATGGAGAAGTTCCTATAGGAGTCTTGAATGCTGTTCTGTATGCCCACAGAGCATCATCCAAGATTCTTGCCCAATCCCTTCTATGGTTAATCACAGTCCGTTCCAGGATTCTTTTAAGTTCTCTATTAGAGACTTTAGCTTGCCCATTTGTCTGTGGATGGTATGGAGTTGCCACTTTGTGGCTAATTCCATATCTAACCATAGCAGAGTATAGCTGTCTATTGCAGAAATGAGTGCCCCCGTCACTGATTAGTACTCTGGGAACACCAAACCTGCTGAAGATGTGTTTCTGGAGGAATTTCAGCACGATCTTGGTATCATTAGTGGGTGTAGCAATTGCTTCTACCCACTTAGATAC
>NC_029775.3:58260920-58261448 GCF_000817695.3 Arachis duranensis | reverse complement strand
AGGCTGAACATCTTTAAAGATGTCCTCTAGCTCTGATTCGAGACTCTCAGTCATATTGATCTCTTCCACTAAAGAGTCAATAATATCAGCGCTCATGCAGTCATTTGATGTGTCTGGATGCTGCATAGCTTTGACAGCATTTAACTTGAACTCATCCTCATTGACTCTCAGGGTCACTTTTCCTTTTTGTACATCAATGAGAGTTCGTCCAGTTGCTAGGAAGGGTCTTCCTAGGATGAGAGTTGCACTCTTGTGCTCCTCCATTTCCTGTACCACAAAGTCAGTTGGGAAGGCGAATGGCCCAACCTTGACAATCATATCCTCTATTATGCCTGAAGGATATTTAATAGAGCCATCAGCAAGTTGGAGGCATATCTGGGTTGGTTTGACTTCTCCAGTCAACCCAAGCTTTCTGGTAGTGGATGCAGGTATTAGATTGATGCTTGCTCCAAGATCACACAGGGCTGTCTTGGTGCAAGCACCTTCTAATGTGCATGGTATCATAAAGCTTCCTGGATCTTGAAGCTT
>NC_029775.3:58260002-58260695 GCF_000817695.3 Arachis duranensis | reverse complement strand
CGGCAAATTGCTTATCCTATTCCGCTTGGCGGAGTTTTTGAGGATAAGGCATCTTGGCTTTATATTCTTCAAACTTAGATGCTGCAGGTTTATTCCTTACAGAAGTGGTTGAAGAAGCCTTGTTAGAGGGATTACTGTCAGCACTCTCAGGTGTCTGATTCCCCATTGGCGTTTGAACGCCAGGGTTGGGTGGAAAATGGGCGTTTAACGCCAACTTTTCCCCCTTTTCTGGCGTTTGAACGCCAGAACTGGGCAAGGAATGGGCGTTTAACGCCAGCTTTCCTTCCCTTTCTGGCGTCTGAACGCCAATGACATTCCTCTCTTGTTTAACGCCAGTTTTCCCCCCTTTTCTGGCGTTTGAACGCCAAAAGTGTTCCCCTCTGGGCTCTTACTGTCCTCAGAGGGATTTTGAATAGTGGTTTGGTTATCCTCTATCAATTGTTCCTTATTTGGCTTTTTGCTCTTTTGAGCAGTGTTATTCAGTGTCTTCCCACTCCTCAGTTGAACTGCTTGACATTCCTCTGTTATCTGTTTAGATATTTGCTGTTTTGCTTGATTCAACTGCAGTTCTATGTTCTTGTTAGCAACTTTAGTTTCATGGAGCATCTCTTTAAATTCTGCTAACTGTTCTGTCATCAGGAGCAATTGTTGATTAAGCTCAATTATCTGTTCTTGAGGACTAGGGTCAGTGAC
>NC_029775.3:58251079-58257769 GCF_000817695.3 Arachis duranensis | reverse complement strand
GCTAAAAACTAATAAAAATATACTAAAAACTAACTAAATCATACTAAAAACATACTAAAAACAATGCCAAAAAGCGTATAAATTATCCGCTCATCATTGATCTTTATGTTTTCTTGTTTTGTGTCTTTTGTTGTTTTTCATATGCATTTTTGCATTCATAGTGTCTAAGCATTAAAAATTTCTAAGTTTGGTGTCTTGCATGTTCATCTTGATCTTCGAAGTGTTCTTGGTGTTCATCTTGACATTCATAGTGTTCTTGCATGCATCATATGTTTTGATTCATAATTTTCATGTTGTGAGTCATTTTTATGTTTTTCTCTCTCCTAAAAAAAATATATTTTCCTTATTTGTCTCAAAAATTCGAAATCTTTGGGTTGACTTAGTCAAAAATTTATAAAATTAGTTGTTTATTGTTAGTCAAGTCAAAATTTCAATTTTAAAAATCTTATCTTTTCAAAACTTTTTCAAAAATCAAATCTTTTTCATTTTTCTTCTTATTTTTCGAAAATGTTTTAGAAAATATCTTTCAAAATCTTTTTCTTATCTTTAGTTCATAATTTTCGAAAACTTTACTAATAATTAATGTGATTGATTCAAAAATTTGAAGTTTGTTACTTTCTTGTTAAGAAAGGTTCAATCTTTAAATTCTAGAATCATATCTTTTAGTTTCTTGTTAGTCAAGAAATCAATTTTAATTTTAAAAATTAAATTTTTTTCAACCATATCTTTTTATCTTTTTTCAAAAATTTGATTTCAAAATATCTTTTCTAACTTCTTATCTTTTCAAAATTGATTTTTAAATCTTTTTCAACTAACCACTTGACTTTTTGTTTGTTTCTTATCTTTTTCAAAACCACCTAACTACTTTTCTCTTTCTAATTTTCGAAAATTTCTCACCCCTTTTCAAAATTCTTTTTAATTAATTAATTATTTTAAATTTTAATTTTAATTTTATTTCTCCCTTTAATTTTTGAAAATCACTAACTTATTTTTCAAAATTTATTTTCGAATTTCTCCCTCTCTCATCTTCTTCTATTTATTCATTTATTTACTAACACTTCTCTTCATCTCAAGAATTTGAGCCCTATCTTCCTCCTTGTGTTTGGATTCTTACCTTTTCCTTCTTCTATTCTTTTCTTCTTCTACTAACATAAAGGACAAGAATATACTTGTTGAAGCAGATCCTGAACCTGAAAGGACTCTAAAGAGAAAACTAAGAAAAGCTAAATTACAACAATCCAGAGACAACTTTACAGAAATTTTCGAAGAAGAAGAGGAGATGGCAGCCGAAAATAATAATGCAAGAAGGATGCTTGGTAATTATACTACACTTACTTCCAAGTTTGATGGAAGAAGCATCTCAATCCCTGCCATTGGAGCAAACAATTTTGAGCTGAAACCTCAACTAGTTGCTCTAATACAACAGAACTGCAAGTTCTATGGACTTCCATTAGAAGATCCCTATCAGTTTTTAACTTAGTTCTTGTAGATCTGTGAGACTGTTAAGACTAATGGAGTAGGTCCTGAAGTCTACAGGCTCATGCTTTTCCCTTTTGCTGCAAGAGACAGAGCTAGAACATGGTTGGACTCACAACCTAAAGATAGCCTGGACTCTTGGGATAAGCTAGTCACAGCTTTCTTGGCTAAGTTCTTTCCTCCTCAAAAGCTGAGCAAGCATAGAGTGGATGTTCATACCTTCAAACAAAAAGATGGTGAATCCATCTATGAAGCTTGGGAAAGATACAAGCAGATGACCAAAAGGTGTCCTTCTGACATGCTTTCAGAGTGGACCATTTTGGATATATTCTATTATGGTCTATCTGAGTTCTCTAAGATGTCACTGGACCATTCTGCAGGTGGATCTATTCACCTAAAGAAAACGCCTGCAGAAGCTCAAGAACTTATTGACATGGTTGCTAATAACCAATTCATGTACACTTCTGAGAGGAATTTCGTGAATAATGGGACGCCTCAGAGGAAGGAAGTTCTTGAAATTGATGCTCTGAATGCCATATTGGCTCAGAACAAAATGTTGACTCAACAAGTCAACGTGATTTCTCAAATTCTGAATGGATGGCAAAATGCATCCAACAGTACTAAAGAGGCATCTTCTGAAGGAGAAGTTTATGATACTGAGAACCCTGCAATGGCAGAGGTAAATTACATGGGTGAACCTTATGGAAACACCTATAATTCATCATGGAAAAATCATCCAAATTTGTCATGGAAGGATCAACAAAAGCCTCAACAAAGCTTTAATAATGGTGGAAGAAACAGGCTCAGCAATAGCAAGCCTTTTCCATCATATTCTCAGCAACAGACAAAGAATTCTGAGTAGAGCATCTCTAGTTTAGCAAATATTGTCTCTGATCTGTCTAAGGCCACTTTAAGTTTCATGAGTGAAACAAGGTCCTCCATCAGAAATTTGGAGGCACAAGTGGGCCAGCTGAGTAAGAAAGTCACAGAAACTCCTCCTAGTACTCTCCCAAGCAATACTGAAGAGAATCCAGAAAGAGAGTGCAAGGCCATTGACATATTCAACATGGCCGAACCTAGAGAGGAAGGAGAGGACGTGAATCCCAATGAGGAAGACCTCATGGGACATCTCTCAAGCAGTAAGGAGTTTCTTATTGAGGACCCAAAGGAATCTGAAGGTCATATAGAGAACATAGAGATCCCATTAAACCTCCTTCTGCCATTCATGAGCTCTGAAGACTATTCTTCCTCTTAAGAGGATGAAGATGTAACTGGAGAGTAAGTTGCTCAATATATAAGAGCCATCATGAAGCTGAATGCCAAGTTATTTGGTAATGAGACTTGGGAAGGTGAACCTCCCTTGCTCATTAGTGAACTAGATACATGGGTTAAGCAAACTTTACCTCAAAAGAGACAAGATCCTGATAAATTCTTAATACCCTGTACCATAGGCACCATGACCTTTGAGAAAGCTCTGTGTGACCTAGGGTCAGGCATAAATCTTATGCCACTCTCTGTAATGGAGAAGCTGGGGATCATTGAGGTACAGCCTGCCATATTCTTATTATAGATGGAAGACAAGTTAGTAAGACAAGCTTATGGATTGGTAGAGGATGTGTTAGTGAAGGTTGAAGGCCTTTACATCCTTGCTGATTTCATAATCTTTGACAATAGGAAGGATGAGGATGAATGCATCATCCTTGGAAGACCTTTCCTAGCCACAGCAGGAGCTGTGATAGATGTTAACAGAGGAGAATTAGTCCTTTAATTGAATGGGGACTACCTTGTGTTTAAGACCCAAGGGTGTTCTTCTGGATACATAGAGAGGAAACATGAAAAGCTTCTCTCAATATAGAGTCAAACGAAGCCCCCACAATCAAACTCTAAGTTTGGTATTGGGAGGCCACAGTCAAACTCTAAGTTTGGTGTTGGGAGTCCACAACATTGACCTAATCACCTGTGTAGCTCCAAGGGAGCTCACTATCAAGCTAGTGACATTAAAGAAGCGCTTATTGGAAGGCAACCCAATTTTAATTTATCTAATTTTATTTTTATTTTATTGTTCTTTTATGTTTTATTAGGATCATGATCATGTGGAGTCACAAAACAAATACTAAAATTAAAAATAGAATCAAAAACAGCAAAAGAAATAGCACACCCTGGAGGAAGTGCTTACTGGCGTTTAAACGCTAGTAAGGAGTATCTGGCTGGCGTTCAATGCCAGAAAAGAGCATGGATCTGGCGTTGAACACCAAAAACAAGCAACAGTCTGGCGTTTAAATGCCAGGAATACACCCTGAGGGAGCTGGCATTGAAGGCCAGAAACAAGCATGGAACTGGCGTTCAACGCCATAAACATGCTGCAAACTGGCGTTGAACGCCCAAAACAAACATAGAGCTGGCGTTTAACGCCATAAACAAGAATCAATCTAGCTTTAAACACCAGGATTACGTAGAGATGGCATTTTACACGCCTAATTGGTGCAGGGATGTTAAATCCTTGACACCTCAGGATCTGTGTACCCCAAAGGATCCCCACCTACCTCAACTCACCTTCTCTCTTCTTCACACAATCCAATAACACTCTTCCCCAAAAACCCTTCACCAATCACCTCAATCTCACTTTCCCATCACCTCTTTACCACTCACATCCATCCTCTCTTCTCCATAAACCCCACCTACCTTCAAAAATTCAAAATCTATTCCCACCCAAACCCACCCTAAATGGCCGAATACATATCTCTCCCCTTCTCTTCCATATTTACTTCTTCTTCTTCTATTCTTTCTTCTTTGCTCGAGGGCGAGCAACATCCTAAGTTTGGTGTGGCAAAAGCATAGCTTTTTTTGTTTTTCCATAACCATTGATGGCACCTAAGGCCGGAGAAACCGCCAGAAAGAGGAAAGGGAAGACAAAAGCTTCCACCTCCGAGTCATGGGAGATGGAGAGATTCATCTCAAGGGTCTATAGCTCAGTAGTAGAGCATTTGACTGCACATCAAGAGCACTCCATCATTCTTCATGAAATTAGAGAAGATCAAAGCGAAATGAGGGAGGAGCAACAAAGGCAAGGAAGAGACATAGAATAGCTTAAGGACATCATTGATCCATCAAGAAGAAGACGCCACCATCACTAAGATGGACTCATTCCTTGTTCTTATTTCTCTATTTTTTGGTTTTTATGCTATATGTTTGTCTATGTTTGTGTCTTCATTACATGATCATTAGTATTTAGTAACTATGTCTTAAGGCTTTGAGTAATTCCATAAATCATTTACCTCTCTTAAATGAAAAATGTTTTAATACAAAAGAATAAGAAGTACACGAGTTTCGAACTTATCCTTGAATTTAGTTTAATTATATTGATATCGTGATAGTACTTTTTGTTTTCTGAATGAATGCTTGAACAGTGCATATTTTTTATCTTGTTGTTTATGAATGTTAAAATTGTTGGCTCTTGAAAGAATGATGAACAAAAGAGAAATGTTATTGATAATCTGAAAAATCATGAAATTGATTCTTGAAGCAAGAAAAAGCAGTGAAGAACAAAGCTTGCGAAAAAAAAATTAGAAAGAAAAAGAAAAAGCAAGCAGAAAAAGCTAATAGCCCTTAAAACCAAAAGGCAAGGGTAAAAAGGATCCAAGTCTTTGAGCATCACTGGATAGGAGGGCAAGCAATATTCTAAGTTTGGTGTGGTAAAAGCATAGCTTTTTTTGTTTTTTCATAACCATTGATGGCACCTAAGGCCGGAGAAACCTCCAGAAAGAGGAAAGGGAAGACAAAAGCTTCCACCTCCGAGTCATGGGAGATGGAGAGATTCATCTCAAGGGTCCACAGCTCAGTAGTAAAGCATTTGACTGCACATCAAGAGCACTCCATCATTCTCCATGAAATGAGAGAAGATCAAAGAGAAATGAGGGAGGAGCAACAAAGGCAAGGAAGAGACATAGAAGAGCTTAAGTACATCATTGATCCATCAAGAAGAAGACGCCACCATCACTAAGGTGGACTCATTCCTTGTTCTTATTTCTCTGTTTTTCAGTTTTTATGCTATATGTTTGTCTATGTTTGTGTCTTCATTACATGATCATTAGTATTTAGTAACTATGTCTTAAGGCTATGAATAATTCCATAAATCCTTCACCTCTCCTAAATGAAAAATGTTTTAATACAAAAGAACAAGAAGTACATGAGTTTCAAATTTATCCTTGAATTTAGTTTAATTATATTGATGTGGTGACAATACTTTTTGTTTTCTGAAAGAATGCTTGAACAGTGCATATTTGTTTATCTTGTTGTTTATGAATGTTAAAATTGTTGGCTCTTGAAAGAATGATGAACAAAAGAGAAATGTTATTGATAATCTGAAAAATCATGAAATTGATTCTTGAAGCAAGAAAAAGCAGTGAAGAACAAAGCTTGCGAAAAAAAATTAGAAAGAAAAAGAAAAAGCAAGCAGAAAAAGCTAATAGCCCTTAAAACCAAAAGGCAAGGGTAAAAAGGATCCAAGGCTTTGAGCATCAATGGATAGGAGGAAGGGTAAAAAGGATCCAAGTCTTTGAGCATCACTGGATAGGAGGGCAAGCAATATTCTAAGTTTGGTGTGGTAAAAGCATAGCTTTTTTTGTTTTTTCATAACCATTGATGGCACCTAAGGCCGGAGAAACCTCCAGAAAGAGGAAAGGGAAGACAAAAGCTTCCACCTCCGAGTCATGGGAGATCGATAGATTCATCTCAAGGGTCCACAGCTCAGTAGTAGAGCATTTGACTGCACATCAAGACACTCCATCATTCTCCATGAAATGAGAGAAGATCAAAGAGAAATGAGGGAGGAGCAACAAAGGCAAGGAAGAGACATAGAAGAGCTTAAGGACATCATTGATCCATCAAGAAGAAGACGCCACCATCACTAAGGTGGACTCATTCCTTGTTCTTATTTCTCTGTTTTTCGGTTTTTATGCTATATGTTTGTCTATGTTTGTGTCTTCATTACATGATCATTAGTATTTAGTAACTATGTCTTAAGGCTATGAATAATTCCATAAATCCTTCACCTCTCTTAAATGAAAAATGTTTTAATACAAAAGAACAAGAAGTACATGAGTTTCAAATTTATCCTTGAATTTAGTTTAATTATATTGATGTGGTGACAATACTTTTTGTTTTCTGAATGAATGCTTGAACAGTGCATATTTTTTTATCTTGTTGTTTATGAAT
>NC_029775.3:58249755-58250521 GCF_000817695.3 Arachis duranensis | reverse complement strand
AACAAAGGCAAGGAAGAGACATAGAAGAGCTTAAGGACATCATTGATCCATCAAGAAGAAGACGCCACCATCACTAAGGTGGACTCATTCCTTGTTCTTATTTCTCTGTTTTTCGGTTTTTATGCTATATGTTTGTCTATGTTTGTGTCTTCATTACATGATCATTAGTATTTAGTAACTATGTCTTAAGGCTATGAATAATTCCATGAATCTTTCACCTCTCTTAAATGAAAAATGTTTTAATACAAAAGAACAAGAAGTACATGAGTTTCAAATTTATCCTTGAATTTAGTTTAATTATATTGATGTGGTGACAATACTTTTTGTTTTCTGAATGAATGCTTGAACAGTGCATATTTGTTTATCTTGTTGTTTATGAATGTTAAAATTTTTGGCTCTTGAAAGAATGATGAAAAAAAGAGAAATGTTATTAATAATATGAAAAATCATGAAATTGATTCTTGAAGCAAGAAAAAGCAGTGAAGAACAAAGCTTGCGAAAAAAAATTAGAAAGAAAAAGAAAAAGCAAGCAGAAAAAGCTAATAGCCCTTAAAACCAAAAGGCAAGGGTAAAAAGGATCCAAGTCTTTGAGCATCACTGGATAGGAAGGCAAGCAATATTCTAAGTTTGGTGTGGTAAAAGCATAGCTTTTTTTGTTTTTCCATAACCATTGATGGCACCTAAGGCCGGAGAATCCTCTAGAAAAGGAAAAGGGAAGACAAAAGCTTCCACCTCCGAGTCATGGGAGATGGAAAGATTCATCTCA
>NC_029775.3:58237237-58246092 GCF_000817695.3 Arachis duranensis | reverse complement strand
GCATGATCATTAGTATTTAGTAACTATGTCTTAAGGCTATGAATAATTCCATAAATCCTTCACCTCTCCTAAATGAAAAATGTTTTAATACAAAAGAACAAGAAGTTCATGAGTTTCAAATTTATCCTTGAATTTAGTTTAATTATATTGATATGGTGACAATACTTTTTGTTTTCTGAATGAATGCTTGAACAGTGCACATTTTTGATCTTGTTGTTTATGAATGTTAAAATTGTTGGCTCTTGAAAAAATGATTAACAAAGAGAATGTTATTGACAATCTGAAAAATCATGAAAATTGATTCTTGAAGCAAGAAAAAGCAGTGAAAAAGCAAAAGCTTGAAAAAAAATTAGAAAGAAAAAGAAAAAGCAAGCAGAAAAAGCTAATAGCCCTTAAAACCAAAAGGCAAGGGTAAAAAGGATCCAAGTCTTTGAGCATCACTGGATAGGAGGGCAAGCAATATTCTAAGTTTGGTGTGGTAAAAGCATAGCTTTTTTGTTTTTTCATAACCATTGATGGCACCTAAGGCCGGAGAAACCTCCAGAAAGAGGAAAGGGAAGACAAAAGCTTCCACCTCCGAGTCATGGGAGATGGAGAGATTCATCTCAAGGGTCCACAGCTCAGTAGTAAAGCATGTGACTGCACATCAAGAGCACTCCATCATTCTCCATGAAATGAGAGAAGATCAAAGAGAAATGAGGGAGGAGCAACAAAGGCAAGGAAGAGACATAGAAGAGCTTAAGGACATCATTGATCCATCAAGAAGAAGACACCACCATCACTAAGGTGGACACATTCCTTGTTCTTATTTCTCTGTTTTTCGGTTTTTATGCTATATGTTTGTCTATGTTTGTGTCTTCATTACATGATCATTAGTATTTAGTAACTATGTCTTAAGGCTATGAATAATTCCATAAATCCTTCACCTCTCTTAAATGAAAAATGTTTTAATACAAAAGAACAAGAAGTACATGAGTTTCAAATTTATCCTTGAATTTAGTTTAATTATATTGATGTGGTGACAATACTTTTTGTTTTCTGAATGAATGCTTGAACAGTGCATATTTGTTTATCTTGTTGTTTATGAATGTTAAAATTTTTGGCTCTTGAAAGAATGATGAACAAAAGAGAAATGTTATTGATAATCTGAAAGATCATGAAATTGATTCTTGAAGCAAGAAAAAGCAGTGAAGAACAAAGCTTGCGAAAAAAATGGCGAAAAAAAATAGAAAGAAAAAGAAAAAGCAAGCAGAAAAAGCCAATAGCCCTTAAAACCAAAAGGCAAGGGTAAAAAGGATCCAAGTCTTTGAGCATCACTGGATAGGAGGGCAAGCAATATTCTAAGTTTGGTGTGGTAAAAGCATTGTTTTTTTGTTTTTTCATAACCATTGATGGCACCTAAGGTCGGAGAAACCTCTAGAAAGAGGAAAGGGAAGAAAAAAGCTTCCACCTCTGAGTCATGGGAGATGGAGAGATTCATCTCAAGGGTCCATAGCTCAGTAGTAGAGCAATTGACTGCACATCAAGAGCACTCCATCATTCTCCATTAAATTAGAGAAGATCAAAGAGAAATGAGGGAGGAGAAACAAAGGCAAGGAAGAGACATAGAAGAGCTTAACGACATCATTGATCCATCAAGAAGAAGACGCCACCATCACTAAAATGGACTCATTCTTTGTTCTTATTTCTCTGTTTTTCAGTTTTTATGCTATATGTTTGTCTATGTTTGTGTCTTCATTACATGATCATTAGTATTTAGTAACTATGTCTTAAGGCTATGAGTAATTCCATAAATCATTCACCTCTCTTAAATGAAAAATGTTTTAATACAAAAGAACAAGAAGTACATGAGTTTCAAATTTATCCTCGAATGTAGTTTAATTATATTGATGTGGTGATAGTACTTTTTGTTTTCTGAATGAATGCTTGAACAGTGCATATTTTTTATCTTGTTGTTTATGAATGTTAGAATTGTTGGCTCTTGAAAAAATGATGAACAAAAGAGAAATGTTATTGATAATCTGAAAAATCATGAAATTGATTCTTGAAGCAAGAAAAAGTAGTGAAGAACAAAGCTTGCAAAAAAAATTAGAAAGAAAAAGAAAAAGCAAGCAGAAAAAGCCAATAGCCCTTAAAACCAAAAGGCAAGGCTAAAAAGGATCCACGTCTTTGAGCATCACTAGATAGGAGGGCAAGCAGTATTCTAAGTTTGGTGTGGTAAAAGCATAGCTTTTTTTGTTCTTTCATAACCATTGATGGCACCTAAGGCCGGAGAAACCTCCAGAAAGAGGAAAGGGAAGACAAAAGCTTCCACCTCCGAGTCATGGGAGATGGAGAGATTCATCTCAGGGGTCCACAGCTCAGTAGTAGAGCATTTGACTGCACATCAAGAGCACTCCGTCATTCTCCATGAAATTAGAGAAGATCAAAGAGAAATGAGGGAGGAGCAACAAAGGCAAGGAAGAGACATAGAAGAGCTTAAGGACATCATTGATCCATCAAGAAGAAGACGCCACCATCACTAAGGTGGACTCATTCCTTGTTCTTATTTCTCTATTTTTCGGTTTTTATGCTATATGTTTGTCTATGTTTGTGTCTTCATTACATGATCATTAGTATTTAGTAACTATGTCTTAAGGCTATGAATAATTTCATAAATCCTTTACCTCTCTTAAATGAAAAATGTTTTAATACAAAAGAACACGAAGTACATGAGTTTCGAATTTATCCTTGAATTTAGTTTAATTATATTGTTGTGGTGACAATACTTTTTGTTTTCTGAATGAATGCTTGAACAGTGCATATTTTTTTATCTTGTTGTTTATGAATGTTAAAATTGTTGGCTCTTGAAAGAATGATGAACATAAGAGAAATGTTATTGATAATCTGACAAATCATGAAATTAATTCTTGAAGCAAGAAAAAGCAGTGAAGAACAAAGCTTGCGAAAAAAATGGCGAAAAAAAATTAGAAAGAAAAAGAAAAAGCAAGCAGAAAAAGCCAATAGCCCTTAAAACCAAAAGGCAAGGGTAAAAAAGATCCAAGTCTTTGGGCATCGCTGGATAGGAGGGCAAGCAATATTCTAGGTTTGGTGTGGTAAAAGCATAGCTTTTTTTCTTTTTTTGATAACCATTGATGGCACCTAAGGCCGGAGAAACCTCCAGAAAGAGGAAAGGGAAGACAAAAGCTTCCACCTCCGAATCGTGGGAGATGGAGAGATTCATCTCAAGGGTCCATAGCTCAGTAGTAGAGCATTTGACTGCACATCAAGGGCACTCCATCATTCTCAATGAAATTAGAGAAGATCAAAGAGAAATGAGGGAGGAGAAACAAAGGCAAGGAAGAGACATAGAAGAGCTTAAGGACATCATTGATCCATCAAGAAGAAGACGCCACCATCACTAAGGTGGACTCATTCCTTGTTCTTATTTCTCTTTTTTTCGGTTTTTATGCTATATGTTTGACTATGATTGTGTCTTGATTACATGATCATTAGTATTTAGTATCTATGTCTTAAGGCTATGAATAATTCTATAAATCCTTCACCTCTCTTAAATGAAAAATGTTTTAATACAAAAGAACAAGAAGTACATGAGTTTCGAATTAATCCTTGAAATTAGTTTAATTATATTGATGTGGTGACAATACTTTTTGTTTTCTGAATGAATGCTTGAACAGTGCATATTTTTTTATCTTGTTGTTTATGAATGTTAAAATTGTTGGCTCTTGAAAGAATGATGAACAAAAGAGAAATGTTATTGATAATCTGAAAAATCATGAAATTAATTCTTGAAGCAAGAAAAAGCAGTGAAGAACAAAGCTTGCGAAAAAAAATGGCGAAAAAAAATTAGAAAGAAAAAGAAAAAGCAAGCAGAAAAAGCCAATAGCCCTTAAAACCAAAAGGCAAGGGTAAAAAAGATCCAAGTCTTTGGGCATCGCTGGATAGGAGGGCAAGCAATATTCTAGGTTTGGTGTGGTAAAAGCATAGCTTTTTTTGTTTTTTCATAACCATTGATGGCACCTAAGGCTGGAGAAACCTCCAGAAAGAGGAAAGGGAAGACAAAAGCTTCCACCTTCGAGTCGTGGGAGATGGAGAGATTCATCTCAAGGGTCCATAGCTCAGTAGTAGAGCATTTGACTGCACATCAAGAGCACTCCATCATTCTCCATGAAATTAGAGAAGATCAAAGAGAAATGAGGGAGGAGAAACAAAGGCAAGGAAGAGACATAGAAGAGCTTAAGGACATCATTGATCCATCAAGAAGAAGACGCCACCATCACTAAGGTGGACTCATTCCTTGTTCTTATTTCTCTGTTTTTCGGTTTTTATGCTATATGTTTGTCTATGTTTGTGTCTTCATTACATGATCGTTAGTATTTAGTAACTATGTCTTAAGGCTATGAATAATTCCATAAATTCTTCACCTTTCTAAAATGAAAAATGTTTTAATACAAAAGAACAAGAAGTACATGAGTTTCAAATTTATCCTTGAATTTAGTTTAATTATATTGATGTGGTGACAATACTTTTTGTTTTCTAAATGAATGCTTGAACAGTGCATATTTTTTTATCTTGTTGTTTATGAATATTAAAATTGTTGGCTCTTGAAAGAATGATGAACAAAAGAGAAATGTTATTGATAATCTAAAAAATCATGAAATTGATTCTTGAAGCAAGAAAAAGCAGTGAAGAACAAAGCTTGCGAAAAAAATGGCAAAAAAAATTTAGAAAGAAAAAGAAAAAGAGAGCAGAAAAAGCCAATAGCCGTTAAAACCAAAAGGCAATGGTAAAAAGGATCCAAGGCTTTGAGCATCACTTGATAGGAGGGCCCAAGGAAATAAATCCAGGCCTAAGCGGCTAAATCAAGCTGTCCCTAACCATGTGCTTATGGCATGCAGGTCCAAGTTAAAAGCTTGAGACTGAGTGGTTAAAGTCATGATCCAAAGCAAAAAGAGTGTGCTTAAGAGCTCTGGACACCTCTAACTGGGAACTCTAGCAAAGCTGAGTCACAATCTGAAAAGGTTCACTCAGTCATGTGTCTGTGGCATTTATGTATCTGGTGGTAATACTGGAAAAACAAAGTGCTTAGGGCCACATCCAAAACTCATAAAAGTAGCTGTGTTCAAGAAACAACATACTTAATTAGGAGAATCAATAACACTATTTGAAATTCTAAGTTCCTATAGATGCCAATCATTCTAAACATCAAAGGATAAAGTGAGATGCCAAAACTGTTCAGAAGCAAAAAGCTACAAGTCCCGCTCATATAATTAGAACTAATATTCATTGATATTTTGGGATTTATAGTATGTTCTCTTCTTTTTATCCTATTTGATTTTCAGTTGCTTGGGGACAAGCAACAATTTAAGTTTGGTGTTGTGATGAGCGGATAATTTATACACTTTTTGGCATTAATTTTAGGTAGTTTTTAGTAGAATTTAGCTACTTTTAGGGATGTTTTCATTAGTTTTTATGCTAAATTCACATTTCTGGACTTTACTATGAGTTTGTTTGTTTTTTTGTGATTTCAGGTATTTTCTGGCTGAAATTAAGGGACATGAGCAAAACTCTGATAAAAGGCTGACAAAGGACTGCTGATGCTTTTGGATTCTGACCTCCCTGCACTCGAAATGAATTTTCTGGAGCTACAAAACTCCAAATTGTGCTCTCTTAACGACGTTGGAAGGTAGAAATCCAGAGCTTTCCAGCAATATTTAATGGTTCATACTTTGTTCGAGCTTAGACGATGCAAACTGGCGTTCAGAAAAACGCTAGAAACACGTCATAAACCAGAGTTAAACGCCAAAAACACGTTACAACTTGGCGTTTAACTCCAAGAGAAGCCTTTGCACGTGTAAAGCTCAAGCTCAGCCAAAGCACACACCAAGTGGGCCCTGGAAGTGGATTTCTACATCAATAACTTATTTCTGTAAACACTAGTAGCTAGTTTAGTATAAATAGAACTTTTTACTATTGTATTAGACATCTTGGTTTCGTCTTTTATCTTAGCATCCATCTTTGGATGTTTAGTTCTTAGACTTTGGGGGCTGGCCATTCAGCCATGCCTGAACCTTGATCACTTATGTATTTTCAATGGTGGAGTTTCTACACACTATAGATTAAGGTGTGGAGCTCTGCTGTACCTCAAGTTTTAATGCAATTACTACTATTTTCTATTCAATTCAGCTTACTCTTGTTCTAAGATATTCGTTGCACTTCAACATGATGAATGTGATGATCCGTGACACTCATCATCATTCTCACATATGAACGCGTGATTGACAACCACTTCTGTTCTACCTTAGAACGAGCGAGTATCTCTTGGATTCCCTAACCAGAATGTTCGTGGTATAAGCTAGAACCCTTTGGCGGCCACTCTTGAGGATCCGAAAAGTCTAAACCTTATCTGTAGTATTCCGAGCAGGATTCAGGGATTGAATGGCTGTGACGAGCTTTAAACTCGCGATTGTTGGGCGTGATGACAAATGCAAAAGAATCAATGGATTCTATTTCGACATGATCGAGAACCGACAGATGATTAGCCGTGATATGACAAGAGCATTTAGACCTTTTTCACTGAGAGGATGGGATGTAGCCATTGACAACGGTGATGCCCTACATACAGCTTGCCATGGAAAGGAGTATGAAGGATTGAAAGTAAGAAAGCAGTATGTTGCAGAGATTCAACAGGGACAAAGCATCTCCATACACTTATCTGAAATTCCCGCCATTGATTTACATAAGTATCTCTATCTTTACTTTATGCTTTATTTATTATTTTTTTTCGAACCCTTTATAACCATTTGAGTCTGCCTAACTGAGATTTACAAGATGAGCATAGCTTGCTTCATACCAACAATCTCCGTAGGATCGACCCTTACTCACGTAGGGTTTATTACTTGGACGACCCAGTGCACTTGCTGGTTAATTATGCGGAGCTGTGACAACGTGTGATTCACGTTTGAGAGCACCAAGCCTATTGCGCCATTGTTGATGATCACAATTTCATGAACCAGTGGTCATCCATCTTTCATCCTGGTCTGATATAGTTAGGACCTTTTTTTTCTCCGAGATTGATGGATTTTGCAATGTCTCTTGGAGGAGGTTTCTATTGTTGCCCCCTGGTTTGGTGATGGCTAGTTTTGAAAGTGTATCAGCTCAGGCATTTTGTTCCCGAGGTATATATTGTACCTTATATTCCCTTATCTGTTCGAACTGTTCTCTAGTTTTGTCCAGATATTTCTTCATGGTGGAATCCTTAACTTGGTAGCTCCCCTCTATTTGTGAGGTAACTACTTGTGAGTCGCTGAAGATGGTAAGCTTTTGACTCCTACCTCCTTAGCCAGCCTCAAACCAGCCAGTAATGCCTCATATTCAGCTTGATTATTTGAGGCAGGGAATTCAAATTTTAGTGACAGTTCAATTTGGATTCCTTGATCGCTTTCTATTATTACACCTATGCCACTCCTGATTTTGTTTGAAGAGCCGTCCACGTTGAGATTCCATTTTGTGGGAGTTCCCGGGATGTCAGTGTACTCGACAATAAAGTCGGCCAGATACTGTGCTTTAATGGTTATCCGAGCTTCCTATTGAAGATAACTTGACTGCCCACTGTAGGATTCTTTCAGCTAAGTCTGTTTTTTACAGGATGCCTTTTATGGGCTGGTTGGTCCGAACCTTGATAGTGTGAGCTTAAAAGTATGGGCGAAATCGTCGAAAAGTGAGTATGAGGGCATAGGCGAACTTTTCTATCTTTTGATAGTTTAGTTTGGCCCCTTGTAGAGCCTTGCTGATGAAGTAAATAGGTTGTTGCCCACTTTCATCTTTTTTGACTAGTGCTTAGGCTTTTCCCCAACTTCTCACTGTGAGGTATAATACGAGTGCTCTTCTTCCCATGGTCAGGTAAGAATGGGTGGTTGCCCCAAGAAATTTTTGAAATCTTAAAACATTTTCTCGCACTCTGTTGTCCATTCAAACCTCTTTCCTTTCCTTAATGTTACATAAAAGGGGAGAGATCTTATGGCTGACCCGGCTAGAAACCTGGACGGGGCTGCCAGTCTTTCGTTGAGCTGTTGTACCTTGTTGTACCTCTTTGACATAGCTGAAACTTTTGATGATGAGTATAGCCCAGTATTTATCTGAGTTCACCTCGATTCCTCTTTGTGTTAGCATGATGCCCAAGAATTTGCCAGCCTCTACCGCAAAGGTGCACTTTGCGGGGTTAAGTCGCATTCTATGCTTTCTTATGGTGTCGAACACTTTGCTAAGGTCGGACAACAGTGATTCCTCACTTTGTGTTTTTACCAGCATGTCATCTACATAAACCTCCATGAGTTTCCCGATATGGTTATGATGAGCGGATAATTTATACGCTTTTTGGCATTGTTTTTAGTTAGCTTTTAGTAAGTTCAAGCTACTTTTAGGGATGTTTTCATTAGTTTTTATGTTAAATTCACATTTCTGGACTTTACTATGAGTTTGTGTATTTTTCTGTGATTTCAGGTAAATTCTGGCTGAAATTGAGGGACTTGAGCAAAACTCTGAAAAAGGCTGACAAAAGGACTGCTGATGCTGTTGGAATCTGACCTCCCTGCACTCGAAATAGATTTTCTGGAGCTACAGAACTCCAATTGGTGCGCTCTCAACGACGTTGGAAAGTAGACATCCAGAGCTTTCCAGCAATATATAATAGTCCATATTTTATTTGGAAATTGATGACGTAACTTGGCGTTGAACGCCAAGTACATGCTGCTGTCTGGAGTTAAACGCCAGAAAAACGTCATGATCCGGAGTTGAACGCCCAAAACACGTCATAACTCGGAGTTCAACTCCAAGAGAAGCCTCAGCTCGTGGAT
>NC_029775.3:58235836-58236775 GCF_000817695.3 Arachis duranensis | reverse complement strand
TGGGATTGAATGACTGTGACGAGCTTCAAACTATTGAAGGCTGGGCGTGATGACAAGCGCAAAAGAATCAAGGGATTCTATTCCAACCTGATTGAGAACCGACAGATGATTAGCCGTGCTGTGACAGAGCATAGGAACGTTTTCACTGCGAGGATGGGATGTAGCCATTGACAACGGTGATGCCCTACATACAGCTTGCCATGGAAAGGAGTAAGAAGGATAGGATGAATGTAATAAGAAAGTAGAGATTCAAGAGGAGCACAGCATCTCCATACGCCTATCTGAAATTTCCACTATTGATTTACATAAGTATCTCTATCCATTTTATTTTTTGTTTATTTTTATTAATCATATTTGATTTTCTAAATTCCATAATTTTATCCTCCTGATTGGGACTTACAAGATGACCATAGCTTGCTTCATACCAACAATCTCTGTGGGATCGACCCTTACTCACGTAAGGTATTACTTGGACGACCCAGTACATTTGCTGGTTAGTTGAACGGAGTTGTGTCCACACATAAGTGCCATAATAAGGATTCCATACAACGACAAAGAATACTACATTGATGTGATCACAATTTTGTCCACCAAGTTTTTTGCGCCGTTGCCGGGGATTGTTCGAGTATGGACAACTGACGGTTCATCTTGTTGCTCAGATTAGGTAATTTTCTTTTCAAAAACTTTTTCAAAATTTTTCTTTTTCGTTTTTCCAAAAATATTTTCGAAAAAAAAATAATAAAAATCCAAAAAAACTAGAAAATCATAAAAACCAAAAATATTTTGTGTTTCTTGTTTGAGTCTTGAGTCAATTTTTAAGTTTGGTGTCAATTGCATGCTTTTAAAAAATTTTCTTGCATTTTTTTGAAAATTCATGCATTCATGGTGTTCTTCATGATCTTCAAGTTGTTCTTGACAAGTCTTCTTGTTTGATCTTGA
>NC_029775.3:58233782-58234168 GCF_000817695.3 Arachis duranensis | reverse complement strand
AGAATGATGAACAAAGAGAAATGTTATTGATGATCTGAAAAATCATGAAATTGATTGTTGAAGCAAGAAAAAGCAGTGAAAAAGAAAGCTTGCGAAAAAAAAAGTGGCAAAAGAAAATAGAAAGAAAAAGAAAAAGCAAGAAGAAAAAGCCAATAGCCCTTAAAACCAAAAGGCAAGGGTAAAAATGATCCAAGGCTTTGAGCATCAATGGATAGGAGGGCCCAAGGAACTAAAATATAGGCCTAAGCGGCTAAATCAAGCTGTCCCTAACCATGTGCTTGTAGCATGCAGGTCCAAGTGAAAGGCTTGAGACTGAGTGGTTAAAGTCGTGATCCAAAGCAAAAGAGTGTGCTTAAGAACTCTGGACACCTCTAATTGGGGACTCT
>NC_029775.3:58223194-58232786 GCF_000817695.3 Arachis duranensis | reverse complement strand
TAAGCTAGATAGATGGCGGCATTCATGAGGATCCGGAAAGTCTAAACCTTGTCTGTGGTATTTCGAGTAGGATTCTGGGATTGAATGACTGTGACGAGCTTCAAACTCCTGAAGGTTGGGCGTTAGTGACAGACGCAAAAGAATCACTGGATTCTATTCCAACCTGATGAGAACCGACAGATGATTAGCCGTGCTGTGACAGAGCATAGGAACGTTTTCACTGAGAGGATGGGATGTAGCCATTGACAACGGTGATGCCCTACATACAGCTTGCCATGGAAAGGAGTAAGAAGGATAGGATGAATGTAATAAGAAAGTAGAGATTCAAGAGGAGCACAACATCTCCATACGCCTATCTGAAATTTCCACTATTGATTTACATAAGTATCTCTGTCCATTTTATTTTCTGTTTATTTTTATTAATCATATTTGATTTTCTAAATTCCATAATTTTATCCTCCTGACTGGGATTTACAAGATGACCATAGCTTGCTTCATACCAACAATCTCTGTGGGATCGACCCTTACTCACGTAAGGTATTACTTGGACGACCCAGTACACTTGCTGGTTAGTTGAACGGAGTTGTGTCCACACATAAGTGCCATAATAAGGATTCCATACAACAACAAAGAATACTACATTGATGTGATCACAATTTCGTCCACCAGGTTAGCAAAGACTTTATTCATTAGTCTTTGGTAGGTAGCTCCTGCATTCTTGAGTCCAAAGGGCATAATTATATAGCAATAGTTTGCCTTTGGGGTTAGAAACGATGTCTTCTCTTGATCAAGTGGGTACATTGGGATTTGGTTATATCCTGAATAGGTGTCCATGAAGGAGAGGTACTTGTATCCGATAGAGGCATCCACTAGAGTATTTATGTTTGGAGCGGGTAGGGATCTTTTGGGCAGGCCTTGTTGAGGTCGGTGTAATCAGTACACATTCTCCACTTGTCATTTGACTTCTTTACCAAGACAATGTTGGCTAGCCATAATGGATATTTGAACTCCCTTATGAACCCTGCCTCCAGCAAAGCTTGCACTTGCTCTTCCACAGCTTGAGATCTTTCTGACCCGAGCTTCCTGTGTCTCTGTTGCATAGCTCGAGATCCAGGATATACTGCCAGCTTATGATACATCAACTTGGGATCTATGCTGGCCATGTCCGCTGCCTTCCATGCAAAGAGATCGACATTATCCTTTAGGAGTTGTATCAGTGGCTCCTTTAAGGCTTCCTTCAAGGTTGCCCCTACGTTTGTTGTTTTATCATGAGCATCCCCGATATGGATTTCTTCGGTCTCACCTTCGGGTTATGGACGAAGTTCCTCGCGAGCTTGAACTCCCCCGAGTTCGATAGTGTTGACCTCTTCTCCTTTGGGATTGCCTTTAAGGTTCAGACTTTCGTCGCGCGAGTTGTTGGTCTCCTTTTATTGTGATGATCCCTTCTAAAGTTGGGAACTTCATGCACAGATATGGAGACCATTGCAGCGAGCTGGATCAGCATCGTCCGACCTATTAAGGCATTATAAGCTGAGCTCACGTCGACTACAATGAGGTCTATGTTTAGTGTCCTTGACCGGGTTCCTTTTCCAAAGGTCGTTGTAGTGAGATGTATCCTAATGGTTGAATCGGAGTATCTCCTAGTCCGAACAAGCTATTCAGATTTGCTTTGAGCTCTTATTTTGCAAGCCGAGGTTGTCGAAGGCAGATTTAAACAAGATATCCGCGGAGCTCCCTTGGTCTATCAGTGTTCAGTGGAGGTTATCATTGGCCAGTATGATGGTGATGACCATGGGATCGTCATGCCCCGGGATGATACCGGTTGCGTCCTCTTGGGTAAAGGTAATAGTGGGGAGGTCGAGCGACCTACCCCCTTCTCCAACATGATATACCTCTTTAAGGTGTCTTTTGCGAGATGATTTAGAGATCCCTCCTCCTGCGAATTCTCCGTTTATCATATGAACATGTCTTTCAGGGGTGTGAAGTGGGCGTTCAGTTCGTCTAACCTCTTCATCCCTTCTTTTCTTTCTTGGTTCATCCTCTTTATTGGCTAAGTATCGATCTAGTCGCCCTTCTCTTGCCAATTTCTCTATGACATTCTTTAGGTCGAAGCACTCGTTGGTAGAGTGTTCGTAGATTTGGTGGTATTCGCAGTACTCTGTCCGGTTTCCCCTCCTCTTTTGTGTTTGATTGGGCGAGGTGTTGGGATCTTCTCAGTGTTGTATATCTCCGTGTATACACCTACAAGGGACACTCTTAGTGGAGTGTAGTTGTGGTATTTTCTAGGTTTTTCAGTAGACTAGTCTTCTTTTTTCCCGGACTCTTTAGCCTTGTCCCGAAGAGGGTAGGAGAATTCGGATTTTAAATTTTCTCCCAGTCGAGAGTTCTCCTCCATGTTAATATACTTTTCCGTTCGTTCTTGTACCTCATTTAGAGTTGTTGGATGCTTTTTTTATATGGACTGGCTAAAGGGTCCTTCTCGCAGACCATTGATGAGACCCATGATGGCTACTTCTATTCGCAGACTTTGTATGTCTAGACACGTCTTGTTGAATCTTTCCATGTAGTTGCGGAAGCTCTCCCAATCTTCTTGTTTAATCCCTAATAGGCTTGGGGCATGTTTGGCTGTCTTTTTTGATGGAGAATATGGCTAGGAACTTCTTGGCGAGGTCATCAAAGCTTGCTATTAACCTTGGTGGCAAGTTGTCGAACCACTTTATTACCGTTTTGGTTAAGGTGGTCGGGAATGCTTTACAGCAGATTACATCTGAGGCATCCGTGAGATACATCCTACATCTAAAATTTCTAAAATGATGGCTCGGATCCGATGTACCATCGTATGGGGTCATGTCAGGAGCTTTGAAGTCCTTTGGGACTTTAGCTTTCATGATCTCTTTGGTTCATGGATCTTGGTCCTTGTACGAGCTATCTTCCTGATTGGATTGAATGGTTTTAGATTTGAGATCCGCCTCAAGCTTTAGGAGCTTGTTCTCTAGCTCTCGGCGTCGTCTTGTTTCCCTCTGAAGGTCTCTTTCGGCTTCGCGCTGGTGTTCGGCTTCTTGTTCAAGCTGCTTGAGACGGTCTTGCTGTTCTTATAGGGCATCTAGAATTTCTATGTTTGGAGAATGCTTGTCTCCATTTGTTTGAGATGTATCTTTCGGTGTGATGTCTGTGTTTTTATGTGGCGTCCTTTCTTCTAAACCGGAGTAGTGATCGTTGTCGAGGTTGTCCGCCACGGTGATGGGATGACTTCTAGGTTCCCTGGCAACGGTGCCAATATTCTGAGGGTTACCTGAAACTAAAGTTCGATCTCGGATGAGATATGCTGTTGTGGCCGGAGCTGTCGTGTCCGACTTGTTGGACTTGGTGGTGCTGTTGATCCTTGATCACCAGAGGGTGGTGGTACTGCAAGAGACTCCGATGCTTAAGTTAGCATGTACTTTAGGCAGGATTTTTTATAGAATCAGAGTATGAGTTATACCTGGGTGCTCTAGTGTATTTATAGCAGTGTAGAGTGACCTTTCTTTGATATAAGATAATTATTTATCTTATCCTTTAAGTGAAGTCATTTTATCTTTTAGGGGAACCGCCCTATCTTTCTAGGCTTTTGCTGCCTTTAGATTGGGCTGTGTTCCTTCGTTTGGGCCTGCTTGGGCCTCTATGGTAATTTGGCCGAACTCTTTTAATAAGAGGTCAGTGGTGACCGTCCTAAAGAAGTAGGTCTTTTGTGTCTTTAATCAGCCTAGGTCGCATAGCTCGACCCAGGGTATGAACAGCTCCTATTCTTAAGAGAATTGGCCATCCCGGTGCGTCATGGAAGTATAGCAAAGGGAGGAAATCTGTTCCCACGAGTATTGCTTTCTTTGACTTGAACGCCGAGGCTCGCATTTGGCATCAGATCGTGGCTGACTACATAATTCCTAGCACCCATGCTACCCATGTTAGACTTAAAGCTACTTTGCTACTTTGGGCTATTATGGAAGGAAAGAGAATAGCCAATGTGCCTTTAATACGCACATCGTTTTGGATACTCATTGAGAAAAAGAAGATCAACATTCCTTTTCAATCGATGGTGATGCGTTTAGCTATAACAGCGGGGGTAGAGAGGCAATGATAAACCACTATTTTATGGTTTATCTTGTGCTTAATTTATTTGATTTTATCAATCTTTCATACACTTTTTCATACAAAATGCATGGGTTTACATTCTCCTTCCTGATTTTGTACTATGACTAAAAACATGTTTCTTTGGTCGTAATTTAGCTAATCTTAATCCTCTCTTATTACCATTTGATGCCTTGATATGTGTGTTAAGTTATTTCAGAGATTACAGGGCAGGAATGGCTTAGAAGATGGAAAGGAAGCATGCAAAAGTGGAAGGAATACAAGAAACTGAAGGAATTGCAAAAGCTGTCAGCCTGACCTCTTCGCACTCAAACGATCATAACTTGAGCTACACAGGTCCAAATGATGCAGTTCAAGTTGTGTTGAAAAGCTAACATTTTGGGCTTTGATTTGATATATGATTTTCTATAATGGCTGTACAGCTAGGCAACGCGAACACGTGCTCCACGCAGACGCGTCGCAGTGACGAAAATCAGCGTGGCAGATTTCGCAATCAGCGAATTCTGGGCTGTTTTTGACCCAATTTTCGGCCCAGAAAACACATATTAGAGGCTATAAAGTGGGGGAATCCATCCATTCATTCAACACAACAGAGAAGACTCGTAATTCACTTTTCATAATTTAGATGTAGTTTTTAGAGAGAGAGGTTCTCTCCTCTCTCTTAGGTTTTAGGATTAGGATTCCTCTTAAAGGATTTAGGATTTCTTCTTCTCAATTTTCAGGTTCAATGTTCCTTTTACTTATTTTTTTAATTTGGTTTATGAACTCTTTATGTTTAGATTGATTTTCTCTTTAACACAAATTAAGGTATTTCAGTTATATGATTTTTATTTAGCTTTCTATACTCTTGGCTTTGGTTGTGTAATTGGTAACGCTTGAGTTCTCGAAATAAAGCAATGATTGAAATTGGGAGTTGCTAATTAATTTGGATACCTATAAAGCTAGTCTCTCCATAGGAGTTGGCTAGTACTTGAGATTCATATTGATTTATCCACTTGACTTACCTTCATAGTTAGAGGTTGACTATGTGGGAGTAATAAACAATTCTCATCACGCCTAATAAGGATAACTAGGATAGGATTTTCAGTTCTCATACCTTGCCAAGAGATTTTATTATTATTAATTTATTTTTCTTGTCATTCAAACTACTTGCTCCTTATTTAAAAAAAAACCCCAAAATATACCTTTGCATAACCAATAATAAGAACACCTTCCTGCAATTCCTTGAGAAAACGACCCGAGGTTTGAATACTTCGGTTACCAATTTCAAAGGGATTTGTTACCTGTGACAACCAAAACTTTTGTACGAAAGGATTTTTTATTGGTTTAGAAACTATACTTACAACGCGATTATTCTTGTGAATTTCTTCACTGATAGAAAATCTGATCGTCAAAATGGTGCCATTGTCGGGGAATTGTAAACGTGTGCCTTATTATTGGTTATTGTAAATATTTGCTTCTTAATTGATTTTTTTTCAAAAATTACAAAAAAAATCAGATTTTTATTTTAAATTTTTTTATCTTATCTTATCTTAGTTTTAAATTTCAAAATTCAAATGTTTTTCAAAAATCATATCTTTTTCAAAATCTTATCTTATCTTATTTCAAAATCAAACTTCAAATTTCAATATTTAAATTCCAAAATTCAAAATTCAAATTTCAAAAATTTAAATTTAAAATTTTTAAAATCAAACCTTTTCAAAATTTAAACCTTTTTCAAAATATTTTCTTTTTGTTAGTTTTTGTTTTGATTTTCTCCTACTACTATGAACACTCACCTCTTTGGCCATGAGTCTGGTTACAATTATGTTGCAGGAAGAAGAGATTACAATGAGAACATGCATCAAGGATGGAACAATCAAAGATAGGAGGAACCACAAGGATTTGATCAACCCTTATGGCAACAACCACCTCCAATGGACTATTAACAACCATTTTGTGATGCATATCACGGCAATGGCTTTGGTAAGCACTCTTTTGATTATCAACAACCACCACCGTATGCCTTTGAACCCCCTCCTCAACATAACTTTGGACCACCATACTCACAAGCCCCTTTCCACCATTCACCTCCATATGACCCTAACCCGTATCCACCATACCAACTACTTTATGAGCCAAATGAACCATACATAAAACCACCCCCATTCCAACACAATTACTCTCATGAACCACCACCTCAATATACATCATCTCCTTATCATTATCAAGATGAACCACCTTCCTACCATGAACCCTTTCTCCTAACAAATGAACCCTCCTATCCACCCCAAACCTCCATGGAGAAAGCACTTACCGATTTAAACTCTACTATACAAGCTCTTGTCACCCAAATTGGACCACCGAATACCTTCAACAATCAACCCTTAAGCTCTAGTGCACTTCCTTTTCAATCCCATAATGATCTCTCCATCCCATCACCACCCTCCCTGAAAGAGCACATACATCAATCAATCCAAGAGAAACATGATGCCAATGATGCTATTGACACGGAACAAGAGAGAAGGGATCATCTTCACGAATCCATACTTTATAAGGAGCTAGAGGAGGCACTAAAGGTAAAGGTAGAAGAGACCCTTGCAGATAAAGGAGTAGTTGAAGGGAGTTGTCATAGAAAAGAAATCATCAAGGAGGAGTACGATCTTATACTTAAAAAACTAGACAAAGCAGCAATTATTGAAAAGGAAAAAGTGATTGCAGATTTAGGAGATGCTGAACCTCCATGGGAAAGTCAAGTCATAGAGCCTCCTTCCAAGATGGTTGAAATTGATGTTGAGGAGGGTGTACAACCTCCAAGGCATATCATAGTTGAAGGCTTGGAAGAGGTTGATCAACAGATGGAGATTCAAGAAGAAGAGGCACAACCTCCCATGCCCTTGGTGAGCAATGAAGAAGATAATGAATTGGAAGAAAACTACCAAGAGGAAGAGGTTGATATTGAAGAAGCTTGTAAAGACGTGGTAGTTGTTAAAGAGTGGAACTAGCAAGTTCATTAGAAACATCTCTCCCAAGGCCATTACTGTCCAACACAACATTCAAGTGGGTAAAATACCTATCCTTAACCTTTACTTTCTCACTTGAATATGCGCTACTTGAGACAGATGGTCAGCTTAGAGCTCCTTGTGGCATTAATAGTAAGAGGAAGATGGTTAGTGGTAAGAGTTGTCAGGAAAGGTTCGTTAAGGTTCCGCATTCCACACTGGAGTACAAGTGTTGGTGCAGAACTCAATTGAATGGGTCTAGGATCTTGTTTGGCCGCTTCAGTGAGAATTCAAATTGCTTGCCACCCGGCTGGAATATTGATGATTAACTTGAAGACGGGTGTAGAAACAAGATTTGGGATCCAGGAATATATGAGGATCAACTTTGGGAGCTCAAAGCTTGTGAAGAACTCCATCAAAGCTTGAGGAATTTACTTGGTATTGATAGAGCTTATTGGAAGTCCAAGCATTGGTGGAAGTTTCAAGATGAGTTCAAGCACAAGCCACTGATGACATGTCATCATATACCCATTTTCTATGCTTTTTCATACAAGAAATTGATGATTTGTGCTTAAATATTGAATGCTTTTTGTACTTAAATGATATATTTTCTTGATATTTTAATTTTATAAATCTTGTAGGAAATAAGAAGAAAAAGAAGCAAAGAAGCACAAAAAAAGGAGAAAAAAAGAGCTTTGGGGTACACTTTGAAGTTGGGGTACACTTTGGAGCCTTAGGCCACGCTTTTAAAAGCGTGGCCCATGACCAAATCAAGGAAGGAAACAGCCAGCACGATTCTGCCCTGCCCTTGCCAAGGGCAGAATCGTGATGCACATTGAGGAATGGAAGCAAGAATTTCGCTAAGGTAAAATCTGGGCGCTAACAGCATGACCATGCCTCCTTCAAAGGGCTATAACTTGAGCTACAGACGTCCAATTGATGTGCTTCCAGTTGCGTTGGAAAGCTGACATTCAGAGCTTTCCAACGATATATAGAAACCCATATTTGGCGCACAATTGGGGCAGGAACGAGAGGCATCTTTAAGGGCCAAAAATAAGCAAAAAGAAGCCAAGGAAAATGATGTAGCGTGTTTGCCTCCTCCGTGATTCGAACTTGGGACGTGAAGGAAGGAACATTGCCCTGCCAGATTTGGATGGCACAAGAACTTGGCGCACCAAGCAACAAATTTGGCGCACCAATTTCCTCTCCTGGCAGCACCATCCGCACGCAATCCTCAATCTGGCAGCACCAACTTTCCCGCCCTGCCCTTGGCACGGGCAGGGCAGCCTCTGGCGCACCAAACTCGTGCCAGACTCGCACAAGGCTGCACCAACACGCACCAATTGCACGCACCAAGCTTCAATTTTCTGCCCTGCCCTCCACAAGGGCAGGGCAGCCTCCTGGGAGCAACATGGGCCAAAATCAACCAAAATTCACATTAATTCAATTCTTCAACAAATTGAATCAAGGCCAACCAAACCCATTTCTCCTCAAATCCAAAGCAAACAAAGCCCACTCAACATGACTCAAAGGCACATGGATCAATTAAATTAGGATTTTCATTTTTGTAATTTGTTTAATTTCATTTTCATTTTTTATTTTGTAAAGCCTATATAAAGGCATCAATTAGAGGAGCTCCATTAGAAGGAGGCCGGCTCCATTAGGAATAGATAGTTCTCTCCTTTAATTTTCTTATCTGTTTTGAATCTTGAGTGAGATTGGAGGAATTCTGTTTCATTCTCACCTTGAGATCTCTTGTTTACTTTTTCTGCATAATTGAAATTCACATACTGCTTCATCTTCTCTTTTAATTCTGCAATTCATTTATCTTCATTCCTTCTGCAATTGTTCTTGGTTGGATCAAGGAAGGAATTGAGATCTAGACTTGTTTTCTAGTCTCTTTGATTCCCTGAGATCAATTTTATTTTGCAATTTAGCTGAGCTCTTTGCTAATCTTCTTTTTTTACTGTTTCATTGAAATTATCAAATGCTCTTTGAGATTTGAGAATTGATCTCAGTCTTCTGCTACGTTCACTTTTCTGCAATTTCCTTTCCTGCATTCTACACTTTCACATTTCTGTCCACATTGAGCTTGATTTAATTTCCTGCACATTTACAATTTCTGCAATTTAAATTTCTAGTTGCTTAATCTATTGCCTTCTTTAATTTCCAACACCCAACCCCCTTTACTTTTCATGCAATTTACTTTTCTTGCAATTTAAGTTTTAGCTATTTTATTTTCTTGCTCTTTAAGTTTCTATGCAAGTTACTTTCTGCACTTTATAATTCCTGCAAATTTACATTCTGTTGGCTACAGTTTCACACAATTCACTTCAATGTTAGCTTGACTAAACTAATCACCCACTAAAATTGCTTGATCCATCAATCCCTGTGGGATCGACCTCACTCTAAGTGAGTTATTACTACTTGATGCGACCCGGTACACTTGCCGGTGAGTTTTGTGTTGGATCGTTTTCCACACATCA
>NC_029775.3:58219298-58219513 GCF_000817695.3 Arachis duranensis | reverse complement strand
ATCCGATTGATGTGCTTCCAGTTGCGTTGGAAAGCTGACATTCAGAGCTTTCCAACGATATATAGAAATTCATATTTGGCGCACAATTGGGGCAGGAACGAGAGGCATCTTTAAGGGCAAAAAATAAGCAAAAAGAAGCCAAGGAAAATGATGTAGCGTGTTTGCCTCCTCCGTGATTCGAACTTGGGACGTGAAGGAAGGAACATTGCCCTGCC
>NC_029775.3:58155537-58219100 GCF_000817695.3 Arachis duranensis | reverse complement strand
TAGGATTTGAGAGCTCTCTCTCTTAGTTTTCTTATCTGCTTTGAATCTTGAGTGAGATTGGAGGAATTCTGTTTCATTCTCACCTTGAGATCTCTTGTTTACTTTTTCTGCATAATTGAAATTCACATACTGCTTCATCTTCTCTTTTAATTCTGCAATTCATTTATCTTCTCTCCTTCTGCAATCGTTCTTGGTTGGATCAAGGAAGAAATTGAGATCTAGACTTGTTTTCTAGTCTCTTTGAGTTCCTGAGATCTTCAACCTCATTTGGCAATTAATCTGAATTTAATTTCTGTTTGCTTCTTCAAGCAATTCTGCTTTCTGTTTAAGATTTGTTGCAAGTAACTCTTCTGCTTGATTGCTCCTTACATTCTCTTGTTGAATTTTAATTCCCAGCACCCAAGTCCTTTTACTTTTCATGCAATTTAATTATTCTGCAATTATTATAAGTGCTGCTTATTGCTTTCCTTTAAATTTCCTGCACCCAAACCCCTTTACTTTTCATGCAATTTACTTTTCTTGCAATTTAAGTTTCAGCTCTTTTACTTTCTTGCACTTCAAGTTTCTGCAATTTTACTTTCTGTAGTTTAAATTCACTACAATTTCCTTTCTGTTGGTTCAATTTCATCCAATTCACCAATGTTAGCTTGACTAAACTAATCACCCACTAAAGTTGCTTGAACCATCAATCCCTGTGGGATCGACCTCACTCTAAGTGAGTTATTACTACTTGATGCGACCCGGTGCACTTGCCGGTTAGATTTGTGTGTTTGGAAATTCGTTTTTCCACAAAAACACCAATCAAGCTTTTGGCGCCGTTGCCGGGGATTGAAATAGATTGACAATGCACCATAACAAAGGACTCACCAAATGTCCAACTTAAGGACTTTAACTAAAAGTGCTAGGTGGGAAATAACCCACCATGGTATGATCGTCCCTTTTTAAGTTTTAATTCTAGTCTGTTTTGTTTGTTTTTGTGTTTTGATTGGACCTGGAATCATGCATAACATTTATATTAGCATTGCATTCTGCATACTGCATTATTAAAAAAAATGGCACACGACGCGACAGCGTCGTCGACGCGTTTACATCATCTGTGCCTTAGGAAGAAAAGAAATTTTACAGAAAGTCACGCGAAAGCGTGGATGGAGGCATGCCTTTGGCACAAATTAATCCACGCGACCGCGTGGATGACGCGTTCGCGTCATTAGCGAAATAGCTTCCCCACGCGTTCGTTCGCGTGGCCTTGTAAAATCGACGTCAAAAGGTGTATGGCAGAGAGTTGTGATGGAGTGGGGCTGGACTCATGCTAGAAGCACAAGCCCTACTACGCGAACACGTGCCTCACGCGTCCGCGCCGTTTTTCAAAACAAGGCCAACCACGCGATCGTGTCCCCCACGTGACCGCATCACCCTAAAATTTGGCAAAATGAGTTTCAAACAGAGAGTTGCCTGACTACAAGGCTGCCCTCTCGCTATTGGCACAAATCACTCTACGCGAACGCGTGACCCACGCGTCCGCGTCACTTCATAGAAGCGCTATCCGCGCGAACGCGTTACCCACGCACTCGCGTCACCTGCGCCACACAGCTTATCCAGATTAGCCAAGATATCTTATCTTTTCTTCCCCAAATCTAAATCTTTTCTTTCCCTTCTTATTTCTTTCTTCCTCCTTTCTTACTTTCTTTTTCTTTTTCCATTGGTGTTAAAATTCTCTTCTTCAACTATTGCATCTTTTTTTGCATTATTCTGTGCTTCATGACTTATTTTATTCTGATTGGGTATTATTATTCTTAAGTCAATGCTAATTTTTATAATGTTGATATTCCTTTTGCATGATATGCACTTACACTATCTTGCATTACCCACACTCTCTTCTCTATTGTTGCAACTTTTGAACTATTGATATTCCATTTTCTTCCACTATTTTCTCACTTGTATGTTATAGCTACCATGTAATTGAGACCTTTATTATTTGGCATTAACACCCATATTTTCTTTATGTTCTTATCTTTATTTCTGGGTTACTTTCCTTCTTTTTCTCTTCTTTCAGGATGGCCACCGAGGAAGGGAAAGGGAAAGCTTCTAACTGGGGAGACAGGCAAGTCAATCTGCACAATCTATAGAAAAAAGCATCAGTTGGAGCAGCCCGTCCACTTGTACATCTTAGCATGCATCGAGGACGGTGTAATCTTTAAGTGTGGGGAGGTCGCACCGATCTCCATGGGTTAGTTATTCTCTTCTCAACACCAATGTCTTATTTTCTTTATTAGTTCATTGTTGCATTGCATAATAGATTGCATGTGTAGTTGATTGTTTGCATTTAAATACTACTTGGTTAAAAAATAATAAGTTTCTTTTTAAGACCCTATTTTTGAATAATTTCACCAATTTAAATTAAAAACTAAAATTTTTCATGTGTTAAATTTGTTTGAAGTTGTATTTGGAACATGGTTTTTTGAGCCAAAGAACACACAACCTATGAGATTTTGAGGTTATTTATATGGTTACATTATTTAACCATAAATTTTTATTCTTGTGTATTTTCTTCTCTATAATTGCAATCTTTGCTTTGTTCCATTCTATATGTCCATTATTTAGTGTATTTACATGCTTGCATATGATTGAGGCCATTACTTATTTTTGCTCACTTATCCTAAATAAGCCTACCCTTTTATGTCACCCTTGTTAGCCACTTTGAGCTTTTTAATCCCCTTCTGTTCTATAACCACATCACTAGCCTTAAGCAGAAAAATAAATTAATTATCCCAGATTGAATCTTTGGTTAGCTTAAGATAGAGATTGTGCATCAACTAAGTGTGGGGAAACTGTGGGAACATGGGTTAATAAGGGAATGTATCATGTTTCTAATTTATTTGAATATTGGGAATTTGGGAACCTACTCATGAAAAACCAAAATAGAAAAATAATGAAAAATCCATGTGCAGTGATAAATTATGATTATTTTTCTATTAAAAGAAAAAATGGAGAAAAATCCAAAAATATTCAATAAATAAGTAAATCAATAAGGGGACAAAAATACCTCAATGTTAAGCTTTAATAGAAAGATCAATGCACATGTGATAAAGAAATATAAAAAATTTGGTACATGAGTATGTGATACAAAAGTGGGAATTTTGGGTAGCTAGGCATGATTTTAGAAGTTATATAGAATGTATGTATGTTAGGTGATAGCTCAGGTTACTCAAAGATTCAATTTATAGCTCACTTAGCCATACATATATCCTCACCCTTGCCTTGCCCCCATTACAACCTTGAAAACACCTCATGATGTGTGCATTAGTACATCAAATATTTGTTGATTGGTTAGATGAAGAACAAAGTTTAGAAAGCATGACTAGAGAAGAGTAGAGTGGATTACCCTAGACACTTGAGAGAGTAGAGTGATATACACTACCAGTGAGGGTTCAATGCTTGATACTATGTTCCCTGCTTTCATGAGCTATCTTCTTACAAGTTTACTTGTCTTTTATTGTGTAATTTGAATTAGCGAAATTTGATTCATATTTGTCTTGGAGAACTTATTTACTTTTAACCAAGTAGGTAGAAACATTTTACATGTAGTTGCATTCACATAGATAGGTTGCATTGCATACTATCTATCATTCCTCTTCACTCCTTTATAGCTTCTCTTGAGCTTAGCACGAGGACATGCTAATGGTTGATAAACCACTATTTTATGGTTTATCTTATGCTTAATTGAGTGGATTTTATCAATCATTCATACACTTGTTCATACAAAATGCATGGGTTTACATTCTCCTTCCTGATTTTGTGCTATGACTGAAAACATGCTTCTTTGGTCTTAATTTAGCTAATCTTAATCCTCTCTTATTACCATTCGATGCCTTGATATGTGTGTTAAGTGATTTCAGAGATTACAGGGCAGGAATGGCTCAGAAGATGGAAAGGAAGCATGCAAAAGTGGAAGGAATACAAGGAACTGAAGGAATTGCCAAAGCTGTCAACCTGACCTCTTTACACTCAAACGATCATAATGTCAGCTACAGAGGTCCAAATGATGCGATTTGAGTTGTGTTGGAAAGCTAACATCTGTGGCTTCGATTTGATATATGATTTGCTATATTGGCCGTACAGCTAAGCGACGCAAATGTGTGCTCCACGTGGACGCGTCGCAGTGACAAAAATCAGCGTAGCAGATTTCACAATCAGCGATTTTTGGGCTGTTTTTGACCCAGTTTTCGGCCCAAAAAACACAGATTAGAGGCTATAAAGTGGGAGAAATCCATCCATTCATTCAACACAACAGAGAAGACTCATAATTCACTTTTTCATAATTTAGATGTAGTTTTTAGAGAGAGAGGTTCTCTCCTCTCTCTTAGGTTTTAGGATTAGGATTCCTCTTAAAGGATTTAGGATTTCTTTTTCTCAATTTTCAGGTTCAATGTTCCTTTTACTTATTTTCTCAATTTGGTTTATGAACTCTTTATGTTTAGATTGATTTTCTCTTTAATACAAATTGAGGTATTTAAGTTATATGATTTTTATTTAGCTTTCTATTTTCTTCGCTTTAGTTGAGTAATTGGTAACGCTTGAGTTGTCGAAATAAAGCAGTGATTGAAATTAGGAGTTGCTAATTAACTAGGATACCTCTAAAGATATTCTCTCCACAGGAGTTGACTAGGACTTGAGATTCATATTGATTTATCCACTTGACTTATCTTCATAGTTAGAGGTTGACTAAGTGAGAGCAATAAACAATTCTCATCACGCCTAATAAGGATAACTAGGATAGGATTTCCAGTTCTCATACCTTGCCAAGAGATTTTATTATTATTAATTTATTTTTCTTGTCATTCAAATTACTTGCTCCTTATTTAAAAAAAAACCCCAAAATCTACATTTGCATAACCAATAATAAGAACACCTCCCTGCAATTCCTTGAGAAGACGACCCGAGGTTTAAATACTTCGGTTATCAATTTCAAAGGGGTTTGTTACTTGTGACAACCAAAACTTTTGTACGAAAGGATTTTTTATTGGTTTAGAAACTATACTTACAACGCGATTATTCTTGTGAATTTCTTCACCGATAGAAAATCCGGTCGTGAGGCAACCGACAGACGCCATGTTCAACATTCCAATTGGCAACAAAGTCATTCCGCGGGGGGATTTAGATGGATCACCAAAGAAGACACCCCTAAGAGGAAGGCACCCACAACACCTTCATCGAAGCCACCAACTCCATCAACTCCTCTACCATTTTTCCGGTCTCTTTCGGACCTTTTCCAAGACATCTTGCATGATATCCACGCCATGGAGCAGCTTGAGCACAAGCGTTTCCAGTGGATAGTGACAAAGGTACAAGGAAGAGACCCCGGCCCAACTCCTGAAGCTTCATCAGACTTAGTTGGGGAGGAGGATGATGAAAGTTATCAACCCATGTCAGTGACCACCAGCTGAAGGTGGAGCTCCCGAGTTCTCGTTCTCCCAGATTTTGAGCATGCACGGAGGACCGTGCATTATTTAAGTGTGGGGGTGGATTGACAACGTAGAGGGGGTGAAAATCTCTTTTCTTAAACGTTTTGAAATACTCTTTGTGTTCTTTTTCTTTATTTTTGGTAATTTTGTTCTTATTTCACTTTGCTTGGTTTTCTTGTATATATTTCTTTAGTGCTTATAGTTATATGGTAGTAAATATTTGCATGTTGCATGATAGAGTGAATAAATTTGGTAAAACAACAAGAAATTTTAATGAAATTCTTTTTGGGGCATGCCATTGATTGAATTGAAAATTTGTTTTTCAACTTTCTTCGAGTATTCTTTTCATAGAACATAGAAAAAGAGCTAGAACAACATACCTTGTGAGATTTGAGCTCTAATTGATGGTTGCATATTCTCAACCATAAAGTTTATTCTTGTGTGATTATGCTCCTTTTTTATTGTGATCTTAGACTTACATGAATCTTTATGTCCTGTATTTGTTGTTTGAATGCATTTAGTATGATTGAGGTCATCTTTGATGTTGAACTCAATAAACCATATAGCCAACCCTTGCATCCACCATTGTAACCCCTTTTGAGCTTTTAAATCCCCTTTTGTTCCAATTTTGAGCACATTATTCTCCCTAAAGTGAAAAACCATTGATGTCCTTGAATTGTTCTTTGATTAGCTTGGGTGGAGTTATGTGTGTACTCTAAGTGTGGGGGAAATTGTCAGGAAACATTGGTTATGATGTTACATGGGGTACTCATTGTGAAAAAAATATGGAAAATGGGACAGACTCATGCATTCATTGTTTAAGGCAAATGCATCTCTAATTGTTAAAAAAAACCTTGCACATAGTAGCATATGAAATGAAAAATCGAATAAAAGATGCATATATTTGTGTTTTGGAAAAAGAAAATGCATGAGTAGATGTGAGATAGGAGACAAATGGGTAATTAAGTAGTTTGTTATGTGCATATATGATGGTATAGGATTGGGTGAGTACTTTGATAAATCCCATTTTTAGGGTTTATCTTGTACGTAATTTAGAGGATTTTATGACCTTTTACCAGCATTCATCCAAAGAAATAGCATGGTTTCATGATTGTCTCTTAATTTGTGCTTAAGTGTGAAAACATGCTTTTTAGACCTCTAATGTGTCAATATTATTTCACCTTTGATTCCACTAGATGCCTTGATATGTTTGTTAGTGAATTTAGATTGGAAAGGCTAGGAATGGATCAAGGGGATGGAGAGGAAAAGCATGCAAGTGGAGAAATCATGAAAAATCAAGGATTTGGGATGAACTCATCGACGCGCAAGCGCAGCTGACGCACACGCGTAGAATTGAAGTCGCATGGCGACGCGTATGCGTACATGACGCATACACGTGGATAGGAAATTGCCAAGTGACGCGTACACATACATGGCGCGTACGCGTCGATGCTCACATGTGACACACTGATGCACGAAAACTTGTATCGCTACAAATTTCCCTCGGCAGGTATACCGAATTGTCGTCAAGTAAAAACTCATAATAGAGTGAGGTCGAATCCCACAGGGATTAACGGATTAAGAAATCAATGATTAATTGAATATCCTAGTTAGACGAATCATTAAGGAGTGATGAACAACAAGAAAAGTAAATGGCATAAAAGTAAAGAAAGCAATAAAGTGCAGAAAAGTAAATGGACATAAATGTAAAGTGCAGAAAGTAAATGACGACAGAAAGTAAATTGAAGAGCTAAAAAAATGAACATTGGGATCAAGAGATATTGAATTATCCGGATTAAGTTCATTCTCATCTCTTCCTCAATCAATGCATTCATTGATCTCCTTGGCAATCTTAAGTGATTGGATCCCAATTACTTGGCAATCCAATCTCTCTAAGGTTGAACAATTGCCCAATTCCTTGATTTGATTGATCATGGGAATAGATGAAGTTTGGTCACTGATTATACCACACACATTCATAGATCAAAGTATTGGTAGGATTACATGTCACAATATCCATCCAACCCACAGCCTAATCCAATGTGAGAAAGCATTTCTAGCATGGTTTCTCTTCCAAGCCTATCACAAAAACCCAAGTATATTCAATTTCTCTTCCAAGATAATTGAATGCTTGAATGGAGACCGAAAGCTTTCTAGTAAAATCAAGAGAAAAGAAAGAAGAAGAAGAATAAAAACTAGTATTGATCCATCAATTTACAATAGAGCTCCCTAACCCAATGAAAAGAGTTAGTTGTTCATTGTTCTATCAAAGCAGAAAGGAAAGAAAGTGCAGAAAAATAAAGATGAAGATTAAAACTGAGATTGAAACTTCCAAGTTCATAAAATGAAAAGAACAAACTGGAATTAAACTACTACTAAGAAAAGAAAAAGAAAAAGTGTGTGAGAGGAGGGAGTCCGAATACCCCCCTCTCTGGTGTGTTCCAGCCTCCAGCCCCAATACCGAATGACTTCAATGTTAAAACTAAGGCCTTTAAATAGGCTCTCCTAAATTACAAAATGAAATTAAATTAAAAGAAAATTACAATTAAATGAAAATTCCTATTCTAGATGCTTCTTGGGGCCTTGATTGGTTGACACCTGTGGGCTTGCTTGCTTGAGGTTGGGTGGTCCTTGAAAGAGAAGTGAATCAAGTTAAGGTCCGGGTGCTAATCGTTAATGCTACCGTTAGCTATACTAACGCTACAAGTGTGGCGTTAGTGCTGAAGTTAGTGTGGCTAACGTAACACTCGCTACCCAGTTGGTCTTTTGGGGCTTAAAAGATGCCTATTGTTTGTGCTCTAAATTCATGCCCACTAATGAGTCTGGATTTACTCCCCTCCCAATAAAATTGATGAATCTGCTCCTTGGTAAGTGCACCAAAATTATCGTCAAGTAATAACCCACAGTGGAGTGGGATCGTATCCACAGAGATTGGTAGATTTGAACAATTTTAATTAATTGGTGAATTAGTCAAGCTTAAATGGAATAAGTTGTGAGTGCGGAATTATAAATGGCAGAAACATAAATGGGGAAAGAATAAAGGAAAGCAATAAGGGGCAGAAATATAAATGGCAAGAATGTAAAAGGGAGTGGGAATTTGCAGAATGTAAATGAAAGCTATAAAAGAGGGGAGAGATACAACTAGGGAAATTCATTGAGATAAGGAGATATTGTCTCTTTGGATTAAATTTAACTTATATCCTCTTTAATCATGCAACTCATTGACTTCTTGGCAATCATGATTGATTGAGCCCCAATCCCTTGGTGACTCAATCTCTCAGATCTTGATCAATAGCCAATTTTTTGGTCTAATTGCTCATGAAAAGAGATATGCTTGGTCTCTAATTATACCACACATCCTTGTAGGTCCAGGTAGAGGGAGGATTATATGTCACCATATCCAAACACCAAAACCCAGATCCTACTCAAGTGTGAGAAGGGATTTCTAGCATGGTTTCATGTTTCTTTTTCCAATGTTCCCATGAAACCCATTTTGCATTCAACCTCTTTTCTAAGATAATTGAACACTAAGCATGAAGAACGAAATTCCTTCTAGCAAATCAAAGAGAAGAGGAAGAGAATAAGAAATTCATTGTCATGAATCCATAAAGTACAATAGAGCTCCATCTCTCAATGAGAGGGAATTTAGCAACTCATAGCTCAGAAAGAAAGTACAACAGATGGAAGAGATAAAGTGTGAAAAGTGAAAAACTAGAACTCCACAATCCCCTACTGGGATAGTGATGACTAATCCCCTTTTTCTACTACTTCTAGGGGTATATATACTACTCCTAGATCTAAAAATAAAGAAAAATACAAAAGTGAAAAGGAAAATTATAATTTGGAGGGAAAAGAAACTCAACAAATGTGATCTTCCAGCTGGCGTGTGACTGGCACTCCTCTGGCGTGTCACGCTCCCTTTATTTCAATCTTGGCGTGCCACGCCTCACCATTCAAGTGGCACGCCATCCTCCATCACATCCCTGGTGTGCCATGCCTTCGACACCAAGTGGCACGCCCAGGCCTCTTTAAAGTCATCAAGTAGCTTGGCGTGCCACGCCTTCGAGGCAAAGTGGCACGCCCAGGACTTTTCCCACATCTTCATGATTCTGGAAACTTGTACCAGCGTGGCACGCCCATGATCTAGCGTGCCACATCCCTCTAAATGCTTCATCTTCTTGCTGGCATGCCACGCCTCATCATCCAAGTGGCACGCCCAGTTCATTTGGCCCTTTATCTCCTTCTCTGGAAAACACTACCAGCGTGCCACGCCATGGGACTAGCGTGCCAAGCCCCTTCACATGCCTTGGTTTCAAGAGTTGGCGTGCCATGCCTGGACGTTCAAGTGGCATGCCAAAGTGGGATAATTGAGCTGGCGTGCCATGTCTTCGATACCCAAGTGGCACGCCCAGCTTTGTTTGGCCTCCATAAGTCTTGGCGTGTGATGAGCGGATAATTTATACCCTTTTTGGCATTGCTTTTACATAGTTTTTAGTATGATGTAGTTACTTTTTAGTACATTTTTATTAGTTTTTAAGCAAAATTCACATTTCTAGACTTTACTATGAGTTTGTGTGTTTTTCTGTGATTTCATGTATTTTTTGGCTGAAATTGAGGGACCTGAGCAAAAATCTGATTCAGAGGCTGACAAAGGACTGCTGATGCTATTGGATTCTGCCCTCCCTGCATGCGAAATAAATTTTTTGGAGCTACGAAAGTCCAAATGGCGTTCTCTCAACTTCGTTGGAAAGTAGACATCGAGGGCTTTCCAGCAATATATAATAGTTCATACTTTGCTCGAGTTTAGATGACGCAAACTGGCGTTCAACGCCAGCTTTCTACCCTATTCTGGCATTAAACGCCATAAACAAGTTGCAAGCTAGAGTAAAACGCCAGAAACAAGTTACAAACTGGCGTTTAACTCCAAGGAAGACCTCTACACGTGAAATCTTCAATGCTCAGCCCAAGCATACACCAAGTGGGCCCGGAAGTGGATTTCTGCATCATTTACTTACTTTTGTAACCCTAGTAACTAGTTTAGTATAAATAGAACTGTTTACTATTGTATTAGGTATCTATCTTTGGACTTTTAGAACATCTTTGGAACGTTTAGTCCTTAGACTGGGAGGCTGGCCATTCGGGCACGCCTATCCTATTTTCACTTATGTATTTTCAACGGTGGAGTTTCTACACACCATAGATTAAGGTGTGGACCTCTGCTGTTCCTAGAGTATTAATGCAAAGTACTATTGTTCTTCTATTCAATTCATGCTTATTCTTATTCTAAGATATTCATTCACACACAAGAACATGATGAATGTGATGATTATGTGACACTCATCACCATTCTCACTTATGAATGCGTGATTCACAACCACTTCCGTTCTACATGAAAACAAGCTTGAATGTATATCTCTTGGGTTTCTAATCAAAAATTCACATCGACTCCCCTCTGAAAATGGGGCATCTGAATCCGAGATTGGAACCTCCGTGGCGACATTTGATTAGCCATACAGAAACCGTAGAGGACCATTTTGACTGAGAGGACGGGAAGTAGCCATTGACAATCATGACACCCAACATGTAGCTTGCCATGGAAAGGAGTATGAAGGATTGGATGAAAGTAGTAGGAAAGCAGAGATTCAGAAGGGATAAAGCATCTCCATACACTTATCTGAAATTCCCACCAATGAATTAGATAAGTATCTCTATCTTTATTTTATGTTTTATTTATCTTTTAATTATCAAAACTCCATAACCATTTGAATGCGCCTGACTGAGATTTACTAGATGACCATAGCTTGTTTCAAGCCGACAATCTCCGTGGGATCGACCCTTACTCACGTAAGGTTTATTACTTGGACGACCCAGTGCACTTGCTGGTTACTTGTGCGAAGTTGTGAAAAAGAGTTGAGATTACAATTGTGCGTACCAAGTTGTTGGCGCCATTGAGATCACAATTTCATGCACCAAGGTCTTGGCGCCGTTGCTGGGGATTGTTCGAGTTTGGACAACTGACGGTTCATCTTGTTGCTCAGATTAGGTAATTTTCTTTTTGTTTCAACCTTTATTTTATTTTCAAAAAGTTTTCAAAAATCTTTCAAAAATTTTTCTCTTTTTCGTTCTTTTCAAAATAATTTTTGAAAAAAAATACAAAAAAATTATAAAGTCATAAAACCAAAAATATTTTGTGTTTCTTGTTTGAGTCTAGAGTCAATTTTTATGTTTGGTGTCAATTGCGTGCTTTTATTTTCCTAAAATTTTCGAAAAATTCATGCATGGTGTTCATCATGATCTTCAAGTTGTTCTTGATAAGTCTCCTTGATTGATCTTTAAATTTTCTTGTTTTGTGTCTTTTCTTGTTTTTCATATGCATTCTTGTTTTGTTAGTGTCTAACCATTAAAAATTTCCAAGTTTCGTGTCTTGCATGTTTTTCTTTTCTTAAAAAAATTTTTCAAAAATAAGTCTTGATGTTCATCTTGATCTTCAAAGTGTTCTTGATGTTCATCTTGACATTCATAGTGTTCTTGCATGCATCATTGGTTTTGATCCAAAATTTTCACGTTTTGAGTCATTTTTATATTTTTTTCTCTCATCATTAAAAATTCAAAAAAATAAAAAAAATATTTTCCTTACATTACTCATAATTTTCAAAATCTTTGGGTTGACTTAGTCAAAAATTTTTAAAATAAGTTGTTTCTTGTTAGTCAAGTCAAGGTTTCATTTTTAAAAATCTTATCTTTTCAAAATTTTTTTCAAAAATCAAATCTTTTTCATTTTTTTATTATTATTTTCGAAAATTTTAAAAAGTGATTTTCAAAATCATTTTCTTAATGTGATTGATTCAAAAATTTGAAGTTTGTTACTTTCTTGTTAAGAAAGGTTCAATCTTTAAATTCTAGAATCATATCTTTTAGTTTCTTGTTAGTCAAGTAATCAATTTTAATTTTAAAAATCGAATCTTTTTAATTTCCTTTTCAAATTTTTTTTCAAAGCAAATTTCAATCATATCTTTTTAAACATATATTTTTCAAATCATATCTTTTTCAAACTTTAATTTCAAAATCTTTTCTAACTTCTTATCTTTTCAAAATTGATTTTCAAATCTTTTTCAACTAACTAATCAACTTTTTGTTTCTTTTAATATTTTTTATCTTTTTCAAAACTACCTAACTAATTTTCTCTCTCTAATTTTCGAAAACTCCTCACGCTTTTTCAAAGTTCTTTTTAATTAACTAATTGTTTTAAACTTTAATTTTAATTCTATTTCTTCTCTTAATTTTCGAATTCTAACTACATTTTAAAATAAAACAAAAATATTTTTCTTTTCTTTTTAATTATTTTTGAAAACCCCTCTCTCTCATCTCCTTCTATTTATTTATTTATTTACTAACACTCTTCTCTTCTTCTCAAAATTTGAACCCTCTTCTCTTCTCTCTCTGTGTTCAAATTTTTCTTCTTCTATTCTTTTCTTCTTCTACTCACCTAAAGGAATCTCTATACTGTGACATAGAGGATTCCTCTTCCTTTTCTATTCTCATCTTTTTCACATGAGCTGGAGCAAGGATAAGAACATTCTTGTTGAAGCTGATCCAGAACCTGAAAGGACTCTGAAGAGGAAGCTAAGAGAAGCTAAAACACAACACTCTGAAGAGGACTTTACTGAAATTTTTGAAAAAGAAGCAGAGATGGCCGAACCCAATAACAATGGTGGAGGTGTAAGGAAGATGCTTGGTGACTTTACTGCACCAAAATCCAACTTTCATGGAAGAAGCATCTCAATATCTGCCATTGGAGCAAACAACTTTGAGCTAAAGCCTCAATTAGTTTCTCTGATGCAATAGAATTGCAAGTTTTATGGACTTCCATAAGAAGATCCTTTTCAGTTCTTAACTGAATTCTTGCAGATCTGTGATACTGTTAAGACCAATGGAGTTGATCCTAAGGTCAATAAGCTTATGCTTTTCCCTTTTGCTATAAGGGACAGAGCTAGAACATGGTTGGACTCTCAACCTAGAGATAGCCTGAACTCTTGGGATAAGCTGGTCACGGCTTTCTTAGCCAAATTCTTTCCTCCTCAAAATCTGAGCAAGCTTAGAGTGGATGTTCAAACCTTCAAGCAGAAAGAAGGTGAATCCCTCTATGAAGCTTGGGAAAGATACAAGCAACTGACTAAAAAGTATCCTTCTGACATGCTCTCAAAATGGACCATCCTGGATATATTTTATGATGGTCTGTCTGAATTGTCTAAGATGTCATTGGACCATTCTGCAGGTGGATCTATCCACCTGAAGAAAATGCTTGTAGAAGCTCAGGAACTCATTGAAATAGTTGCAAATAACCAGTTCATGTACACCTCTGAAAGGAATCCTGTGAGTAATGGGATGCCTCAGAGGAAGGGAGTTCTTGAAATTGATGCTCTAAATGCCATATTGGCTCAGAACAAAATGTTGACTCAGCAAGTCAATATGATTTCTCAGAGTTTGAATGGTTTGCAAAATGCATCCAACAGTACTAAAGAAGCATCTTCTGAAGAAGAAGCTTATGATCCTGAGAACCCTGCAATGACATAGGTGAATTACATGGGTGAAGCCTATGGAAACACCTATAATCCCTCATGGAGAAATCATCCAAATTTCTCATGGAAGGATCAACAAAAGCCTCAACAAAGCTTTAATAATGGTGGAGGAAACAGGTTTAACAATAGCAAGCCTTTTCCATCATCCTCTCAGCAACAGATAGAGAATTCTGAGCAGAGTCCCTCTAGCTTAGCAAACATAGTCTCTGATCTATCTAAGGCCACTCTAAGTTTCATGAATGAAAAAAGGTCCTCCTAGTACTCTCCCAAACAATTTAAGTTTAGTGTTGTGATGAGCGGATAATTTATACGCTTTTTGGCATTGTTTTTACATAGTTTTTAGTATGATTTAGTTACTTTTTAGTATATTTTTATTAGTTTTTAAGAAAAATTCACATTTCTGGACTTTACTATGAGTTTTGTGTGTTTTTCTATGATTTTAGGTATTTTTTGGCTGAAATTGAGGGACCTGAGCAACAATCTGATTTAGATGCTGACAAAGGACTGCTGATGTTGTTGGATTCTGACCTCCCTGCACTCGAAATGGATTCTGACCTCCCTATCCTATTTTCACTTATGTATTTTCAACGGTGGAGTTTCTACACACCATAGATTAAGGTGTGGACCTCTGCTGTTCCTAGAGTATTAATGCAAAGTACTATTGTTCTTCTATTCAATTCATGCTTATTCTTATTCTAAGATATTCATTCACACACAAGAACATGATGAATGTGATGATTATGTGACACTCATCACCATTCTCACTTATGAATGCATGATTGACAACCACTTCCGTTCTACATGAAAACAAGCTTGAATGTATATCTCTTGGGTTTCTAATCAACAATTCACATCGACTCCTCTCTGAAAATGGGGCATCTGAATCTAGTTGATTAGCCATACAAAAACTGTAGAGGACCATTTTCACTGAGAGAACGGGAAGTAGCCATTGACAATGGTGACACCCAACATACAGCTCGCCATGGAAAGGAGTATGAAGGATTAGATGAAAGCAGTAGGAAAGTAGAGATTCAGAAGGGATAAAGCATCTCCATACACTTATCTGAAATTCCTACCAATGAATTACATAAGTATCTCTATCTTTATTTTATGTTTTATTTATCTTTTAATTATCAAAACTCCAAAAGCATTTGAATCTGCCTGACTGAGATTTACAAGATGACCATAGCTTGCTTCAAGACGACCATAGCTTCCTTCAAGCCGACAATCTATGTGGGATCGACCCTTACGCACGTAAGGTTTATTACTTGGACGACCCAGTGCACTTGCTGGTTAGTTGTACGAAGTTGTAAAAAAGAGTTGAGATTATAATTGTGCGTGCCAATTGTTGGCGCCATTGAGATCACAATTTCGTGCACCAACGTGCCACGCCTGATCATGCAAGTGGCACACCCAAGTGAGATATGTTAGCTGGCGTGCCACGCCTTCGACAGCAGGTGGAACGCCCAACTTTGCTTTGGGTATTCTTTGTGTATTGGTGTGCCACGCCTGGACATTCAAGTGGCACGCCTTAGTGGGACTCTTGAGCTGGCGTGCGACGCCTTTGACACCAAGTGGCACACCCAGCTTTTGCTTTGCCTTCTTGATAAACCACTATTTTCTGGTTTATCTTGTGCTCAATTGAGTGGTTTTTATCAACTCGTTAACCACTTATTCATATGATTTGCATGTTTTACATTTTCCTTCCTGATTCTGTGCTATGATTGAAAACATGCTTCTTTGGTCTTAATTTTGCTATGTTTAATCCTCTCTTATTACCATTCGATGGCTTGATATGTGTGTTAAGTGATTTCAGAGATTATAGGGCAGGAATGGCTTAGAGGATGGAAAGGAAGCATGCAAAAGTGGAAGGAATACAAGAAGTTGAAGAAATTGCTAAGCTGTCCAGCCTAACCTCTTTGCACTCAAATGGTCATAACTTAAGCTACAGAGGTCCAAATGACACGGTTTTAGTTATGTTGGAAAGCTAACATTCGGGGCTTCGCAATGATATATAATTTGCCATAGCTTCCCTGAAGTTAGATGATGCGAACGCGTGGATGACGTGCCCGCGTCGCATCTGCGAACTTCAATCCACACAAACGCGTGGACGACGCCTCCGCGTCACTTTCCCGCGACCTATACGTACCAGAGCAATTTTTGGGCTGTTTATGACCCAGTTTTTGGCCCAGAAAGCACAGATTAGAGGGTATAAAGTGGGGGAATCCATTCATTCATCATTCATATTACAGATCAGATAATAATTCACTTTTCATAATTTAGATGTAGTTTTTAGAGAGAGAGGTTCTCTCCTCTCTCTTAAGATTTAGGATTAGGATTCCTCTTAAAGGATTTAGGAATATTTTTATCTTCTTCAAATCACAGGTTCAATGTTCTTTTTATTTATTTTCTCTTTTATTTGTTTATGAACTTTCCATGTTAGGATTGATTTTCTTAATTAATACACATTGAGGTATTTCAGACTTATGATTGCTTTTCCTTATTTATAATTTAGATTTTTTACTATTGGCTTTGGTTGATTAACTGGTAACTCTTGAGTTGTCAAACTCATCGTGATTGATAATTAATATCTCTGCTGATTGATTTAGATTCCTATAACTCTAATCTTTCCTCAGGAGTTGACTAGGACTTTAGGAGTTGAATTGATTTACCCACTTGACTTACCTTCATAGTTAGAGGTTGACTGAGAGGTAGCAAAAATATAATTCTCATCACCATTGATAAGGATAACTAGCATAGGACTTCCAGCTTTCATACCTTGCCAAGAGTTTTTCTTAGCTATTGATTTATTAATTCCTGCAATTTATTTCTCTTGTTCAAACCTTTTTCAAAACCCCGAAATATACCTTTGCATAACCAATAATAATTCATATTTCCCTGTAATTCCTTGGGAAGACGACCCGAGGTTTAAATACTTCGGTTATCAATTTCAATGGGGTTTGTTACTTGTGACAACTAAAACGTTTGTATGAAAGGATTTTCTGTTGGTTTAGAAGCTATACTTACAACGCGATTATATTTTTTGTATTTCTTTACCGATAGGAAAATCCGTTCGTCAAAATGGCGCCATTGCCAGGAAAGTGCAAACGTGTGCCTTATTATTGGTTATTGTAAATATTTTTCAAAAAAAATTCAGATTTTTATTTTAAAATTTTTATCTTATCTTATCTTATTTCAAAATCAAATTTCAAATTTCAATTCTTTTTCAAAAAAAAATATATCTTTTTCAAAATCTTATCTTATCCTTTTTCAAAAATCATATCTTTTTCAAAATCTTATCTTATCCTTTTTTCAAAAATCATATTTTTTTAAAAAAATATTTTCTTTTTGTTAGTTTTTGTTTTTATTTTCTCCTGCTGCTATGAACTCTCACAACTTTGGCTATGAGTCTGGTTACAATTATGTTGCAGGAAGAGGAGATTTTAATGACAACATGCATCAAGGATGGAATAATCAAAGATGGGAGGAGCCACAAGAATTTGATCAATCCTCATGGCAACAACCACCTCCAATGGACTATCAACAACCATTCTGTGATGCATATCAAGGCAATATCTATGGTGAGCACTCTTTTGATTATCAACAACCACCACCGTATGCCTATGAAACCCCTCCTCAACATGACTTTGGACCACCATACTCACAAGCCCCTTTCCGCCATTCACCTCAATATAAACCATCTCCATATCCATCAATCCAAGAGCACTATGATCCTACTTATGATAGACAAGTGCAACAAGAATCAAAGGATCGTCTCAAGGAAACAGTGGATCAATTTCATGCAACCCTTCATCAATTGGGGCAAGCTATAAATCAATTAGCTTCCCGACGTTTGGACATTCAAGGAACCCCCATGGCTTCATGTGGAGAATCTACTGAAGAACGTGGCATGAAGGTGATGTTAGAAACTCCGGTGGACAGTGAGCAGCACGATTTTGTACTGGAACAGGTGGAGGAAGCCGAAATTATTGAAGAGGAAGAAGTGGTTGAAGACTTAGGAGATGCAGAACCTCCATGAGAAATTCAAGTCATAGAGCCTCCTTTAAAGACGTTTGAAATTGATGTTGAGGAGGGTGTACAACCTCCAAGGCATCTTATGGTTGAAGACTTTGAAGGAGATGATCAAGATATGGATTCAATCATTGATGAATTCTTATCTACATTTGAATCCTCTTCCATTGGACTTGATATGGAGTTTAAAGAAGAAGAAGCACAACCTCCCATGCCCTTGGTAAACAATGAAGAAGAGATTGAATTGGAAGAAAGCTACCAAGAGGAAGTGGTTAAAATTGAAGAAGCTTACAAAGACCATTACCATCCATTAGAGCACAAGGGAGTGGGTAAAATATCTCTCCCAAGACCATTACCATCCAATACAACATTCAAGTGGGTAAAATTCCTATCCTTATCCTTTTCTTTCCCACTTGAATATGGGCTACTAGAGACGGATGGTCAGCTTAGAGCTCTTTGTGCCATTAAGAGTAAGAGGAAGATGGTCAGTGGTAAGAATTGTCCTGCAAAGTTCATTATGGTTGGAAGCTTTAAGTTTAAACGCAAAGGTTGGTGTAGAGCTCAATTGAATGGGTCTAGGAAGTTATTTGGCAGCTCCCCTGAGGATTCTAAGAAGTTATTTGACAGTTCCCCTGAGGATTCAGATTGCTTGCTACCCGGATGGAATCATCAGGATCCACTTGAAAACGGGTGTAGAAACAAGATTTGGGATCCTGGAATATATGAGGATCAAATTTGGGAGCTCAAAGCTTGTGAAGAACTCCATCAAAGCTTCAGGAACTTACTTGGTATTGATAGAGCTTATTGGAACTCCAAGCATTAGTGGAAGTTTCAAGACGAGTTCAAGCACAAGCCGCCATGACAAGGAGCTCGCCAATTGTCCAACTTAAGGACTTTAACTAAAAGTGCTAGGTGGGAGACAACCCACCATGGTTTAATCATTCCTTTTTTTCAGTTTTAATTCTAGTCTATTTTGTTTGTTTTCGAGTTTTGATTGAACCTGGAATCATGCATAGCATTCATATTAAGCATTGCATTCTGCATACTGCATTATAAAAAAAAATCACACACGCGATGCGTAAGCGTCGCTGATGCGTCTGCGTCACAAGTGCATTCGGAAGAAAAGAAAATTGAACAGAGAGTCACGCGAAAGTGCGGCTGGAGGCGTGTCTTTGGCACAAATTGGTCCACGCAACCATGTCGCTGACGCGTCCACGTCATGCGGGCAAAATGCCTCCCATGCGTCCGCGTCACCCACGCGAACGCGTGCCTCAAAATCGACCTAAAAAGGGTGTACGGCCGAAAGTTGAGTTGGAATTGGGCTGGACTCGTGCTTGTAGCACAAGCCCTACCACACGAACGCGTGTCCCACACGTCCGTGCTGTTCTTTAAGACAAGGCCAACCACGTGATTGCGTCACCCAAAGTTTTGGCAAAATAAGTTTTTCACCAGAGAGTTGCGCGACCGCGAGGCTGCACTCGCGCTGAAGGCACGAATCACTTCACGTGAACGCGTGACCCACGCCTTCGCGTCACTTCATCGAAGCGCTATCCACGCGACCGCGTGCCCCAAGCGCTTGCGTTGCCTGCACCGCACAGCTTATCCAGATCGGCCAAGATATCTTATCTTTTCTTCCCCAAATATAAATCTTTTCTTTCCCTTCTTATTTCTTTCCTCCTTCTTTCTTACTTTCTTTTTCTTTTTCCATTGGTGTTGAAATTCTCTTCTTCAACTATTGTATCTTTTCTTGAATTATTCTGGTGCTTCATGACTTGTTTTATTCAAATTGGGTATTATTATTCATAAGTCAATGCTAATTTTTATAATACTGATATTCTATTTGCATTGATATGCACTTACACTATCTTGCATTACCCACACTGTCTTCCCCATTGTTACAACTTTTGCACTATTGATATGCCATTTGCTTCCACTATTTTCTCACTTACATGTTGTAGCTACTATGTAATTGAGACCTTTATTATTTGGCATTAACACCCATATTTTATTTATGTTCTTATCTTTATTTTTAGGTTACTTTCCTTCCTTTTTCTCTTCTTTTAGGATGGCCACCACGAAGAGAGAGAAAAAGCTTCTTAATAGCGAGACGGGGAAGTCAATCTGCACAATCTATAGAGAGAGGCATCAGTTGGAGCAATCCCCATCCACTTGCACATCTTAGTATGCACCGAGGAAGGTGCAACCTTTAAGTGTGGGGAGGTCCATACCGATCTCCATGGGTTAGTTATTCTCTTCACAACACCAATATTCTATTTTCTTTGTTTGTTCATTGTTGCATTGCATAATAGATTGCACGTGTAGTTGATTGTTTGCATTTAAATACTACTTGGTTGAAAAATAATAAGTTTCTTTTAAGACCCTATTTTTGAAATTTTTCACTAATTTAAATCAAATATTTGTATGTTAAACTTGTTTGGAAGTTGTATTTGGAACATGGTTTTTAAGCCAAAGAACACACAACCTGTGAGATTTTGAGCATATTTACATGGTTACATTATTTAACCATAAATTTTTATTCTTGTGTGTTTTCTTCTCTATGATTGCAATCTTTACTTTGTTTCAGTCTATATGTCCATTATTTAGTGTATTTACATGCTTGCATATGATTGAGGCCATTACTTATTTTTGCTCACTTATCCCAAATAAAGCCTACCCTTTTATGTCACCCTTGTAGCCACCTTGAGCTTCTTAATCCCCTTTTATTTTATAACCACATTACTAGCCTTAAGCAGAAAAACAAATTAAAAATCCTAAGTTGAATCCTTGGTTAGCTTAAGATAGATGTTGTGTACAATTTAAGTATGGGGAATTTTATGAGAACATGGGATGATAAAAAAAGGGAATTAAATTGAATAAGTTATTTCAAGGTTTGGGAAGCATGCTCATGTGAAATCAAAGTAATTAAATCACCATGTGCATTGATAAAAAAAATTATTAAGTAATTAAATAAGGGGATACAATAAAAATAATATATTATCCCAAATTCAAAATAAAAAGAATAAATGCACATGGGACAAAATTCAAAAATAAGTTTGATACATGAGTATGTAATACAAAAGTGGAAAAAAATTTGGGTAGCTAGGTAAAGCATTTTCAGTTATATAAAGTACGTATATGTTAGTGAGATCTTAGACTAATCAAAGATTCACTTTGTTAGCTCACTTAGCCTTATATACATATCCTTACCTTTACCTCAACCCCATTACAATCCTGAAAAGACCTCATGATGTTTGCATTAGTATAATAAATACATGTTGATTGGTTAGATGAAGAACACAGTTTAGAAAGCACGATTAGGGAAGAGTAGAGTGATTGACCCTAGACACTTGAGCGATTAGAGTGATATACACTACCAATGAGGGTTCAATGCTTGATTCTATGTTCCCTGCTTTCATGAGCTATGTTCTTACAAGTTTACTTGCTTTTTATTGTACAATTTGAATTAGTGGAATTTGGTTCGTATTTGTCTTGGAGAACTTATTTACTTTTAACCAAGTAGGTAGAAACATTTTGCATGTAATTGCATTCATATAGATAAGTTGCATTACATACTCTCTATCATTCCTCTTCACTTCTTTATAGCTTTTCTTGAGCTTAGCATGAGGACATGCTAATGTTTAAGTGTGGGGAGATTGATAAAGCACTATTTTATGGTTTATCATGTGCTAAATTGAGTAGTTTTTATCAACTCTTTACCTACTTATTCATATGATTTGCATGTTTTACATTTTCCATCCTGATTCTGTGCTATGATTGAAAACATGCTTCTTTGGTCTTAATTTTGCTATGTTTAATCCTCTCTTATTACCATTCGATACCTTGATATGTGTGTTAAGTGATTTCAGAGATTACAGGGCAGGAATGGCTTAGAGGATGGAAAGGAAGCATGCAAAAGTGGAAGGAATACAAGAAGTTGAAGAAATTGCTAAGCTGTCCAGCCTAACCTCTTCGCACTGAAATGGTCATAACTTGAGTTACAGAAGTCCAAATGACGCGGTTCTAATTGCGTTAAAAAGCTAACATCTGGGGCTTCGCAACGATATATAATTTGTTATAGCTTCCCTGGATCTAGGTGACGCAAACGCATAGATAACACGTCCGCGTCGCATCTGCGAACTTCAATCCACGCAAACTCGTGGACGACGCCTCCGCGTCACTTTCCCGCAACCTGTACGTACCAGAGTGATTTTTGGGCTGTTTATGACCCAGTTTTCGGCCCAGAAAGTACATATTAGAAGCTATAAAGTGGGGGAATCCATTCATTCATCATTCATACTGCAGATCAGATAATAATTCACTTTTCATAATTTAGATGTAGTTTTTAGAGAGAGAGGTTCTCTCCTCTCTCTTAGGATTTAGGATTAGGATTCCTCTTAAAGGATTTAGGAATATTTTTATCTTCTTCAAATCACAGGTTCAATGTTCTTTTTATTTATTTTCTCTTTTATTTGTTTATGAACTTTCCATCTTAGGATTGATTTTCTTAATTAATACACATTGAGGTATTTCAGACTTATGATTGCTTTTCCTTATTTATAATTTAGATTTTTTAATATTGGCTTTGGTTGATTAATTGGTAACTCTTGAGTTGTCAAACTCATCGTGAATGATAATTAATATCTTTGCTGATTGATTTAGATTCCTATAACTCTAGCCTTTCCTCAGGAGTTGACTAGGACTTTAGGAGTTGAATTGATTTACCCACTTGACTTACCTTCATAGTTAGAGGTTGATTGAGAGGTAGCAAAAATATAATTCTCATCACCATTGATAAGGATAACTAGCATAGGACTTCCAGCTTTCATACCTTGCCAAGAGTTTTTCTTAGCTATTGATTTATTAATTCCTGCAATTTATTTCTCTTGTTCAAACCTTTTTCAAAACCCCGAAATATACCTTTGCATAACCAATAATAATTCATACTTCCCTACAATTCCTTGAGAAGACGACCCGAGGTTTAAATACTTCGGTTATCAATTTCAATGGGGTTTGTTACTTGTGACAACTAAAACGTTTGTATGAAAGGATTTTCTGTTGGTTTAGAAGCTATACTTACAATGCGATTATATTTTTTGTATTTCTTTACCGATAGGAAAATCCGTTCGTCACTTCTTGTTCATTGGCATGCCACGCCTGGTTGCTCAAGTGGCATGCCCAGATCTCATTAGCCTTCAACCCCTTCTCTGGTTTCTTGTACTAGTGTGCCACGCCATGCTGCTCAAGTGGCACGCCCATTCAATTGTGAGTCTCTTAGGCTTGGCGTGCCTCGCCTTGATCCTCAAGTGGCATGCCCAAGAAATTGTGGAACTGGCATGCCACGCCTTCGATACAAAGTGGCACGCCCTAGTGATGACTCTTCTAGGTAATGAGTTGGCATGCCACGCCCAGCTTCTAGCGTGCCACGCCCCTTTGATGGTCTTCATTTTTGCTCTCTGGAATGTTGTACCAGCGTGCCACACCCAGCTTCTAGCGTGCGACGCCAATACATTTTTGTGGCGTTTGTTCCAAGTGGCACGCCTGCTTCACACGCCCCACTTGTTTTGTTGTTTTCTTCCCATTTTTGATGTCTTTTTCACCTGAAATTTAACACAAACTCATTTCAAAGCAATGTACTATGATATTCATCAATTAAGACATGAATTGCAATGATCAAATGAGATTATGCATCTTTTATGGTCCTTTTTATGCAAGAAAAAGGGTAGATGATGTAAGTCATCACAACACCAAACTTAAGCTTTGCTTGTCCTAAGCAAATCATTGTAAGTGGTCTTTTTATGTATTGAGACTTGACTTTGAATAGATGCAAATATAACTAAAAATAGGACTAAGTGTTCAACATGTGTTGAATGTTTTGAATGTCACAAAGAGTCCCTAGATCCTTGAGGGTTCTTCCAAGTATGTGCCTCAGGGTCCTTTTCATTGATTGTCACCTTGGAGTAGTAAGAGTTAACTCATTCTCTTTCTTTGTTGTGCTTCTTTTCTATGCATTGACCACGACTCTAAGTGTTTTGTCTCAAGACAACCCTTTAGTTAGGCTTTCAATTAACACTCCCAAGCCAGTTGTCTTTTGGGCACTAGGTGTTGAAACACCCTTGAGAATTTACTTGCCCAGGCCTCTTCTTGAAACATCTTCACCACAAGCATCTACTAGGGTCTCTAACTCTTTTGAGTTTTTTTCAATGTTTTTCTTTCCTTCCTAGTAGTTGATGCTCAGAGCCTTGGGTCTTTGTTGCTTACTACTTCTTGGTTCTATAGATATTCAAGGAACACCCCTCAACCTCTACTTGTCATGCCTTCTAGGACTAGTTGCCTCTCATGACTCATTTTCTTTTTAGTTCATTCAAGGTTCTACACTTAGTATTTTGTTTCTTAGTTCTTTGAATGAGCTTTCTTGGTCTTAGTCTCTGGTGTACGAAATTGCAATCACACTTTTGCAATCCACACAACTAACTAGCAAGTGCACTGGGTCGTCCAAGTAATACCTTACGTGAGTAAGGGTCGAATCCCACAGAGATTGTTGGCTTAAAGCAAACTGTGGTTATCTTATTAATCTTAGTCAGGATACCAATTATAGTTATCAATTGACTTGCAAATAAACAAGAGAACATGGGTTAAGTAATACTTATTATGCAATAGTGGAGAATATGTTGGAGTTTTGGAGATGCTTTGTCTTCTGAATTCCTGTAACATAATGCTTTCTCACTTTCAAATATGCAAGGCTCCTTCCATGGCAAGCTGTATGGAGGGCATCACCGTTGTCAATGGTTACTTTCCATCCTCTCAGTGAAAATGGTCCAAATGCTCTGTCACAGCACGGCTAATCATCTGTTGGTTCTCGATCATGTCGGAGTAGAATCCATTGAATCTTTTACGTTTATCATCACGCCCAACAATCGCGAGTTTGAAGCTCGTCACAGTCATCCAATCCCTGAATCCTACTCAGAATACCACAGACAAGGTTTAGACCTTCCGAATTCTCAAGGATGCTGCCAATGAATTCTAGCTTATACCACGAAGATTCTGATTAAGGAATCTAAGAGATACTCATTCAATCTAATATAGAACGGAGGTGGTTGTCAGGCACACGTTCATGGATTGAGAATGGTGATAAATGTCACGGATCATCACCTTCCTCATATTGAAGCGCGAATGAACATCTTAGATAGAAGCAAGCGTGTTTGAATGGAAAACAGAAATAATTGCATTAATTCATCGAGACGCTGCAGAGCTCCTCACCCCCAACAATGGAGTTTAGAGACTCATGCCGTCAAAATTTACAAAGTTCATATCTAAAAATGTCATGAGATACAAAATAAGTCTCTAAAAGTTGTTTAAATACTAAACTAGTAACCTAGGTTTACAGAAAATGAGTAAACTAAGATGGATAGTGCAGAAATCCACTTCTGGGGCCCACTTGGTGTGTGCTGGGGCTGAGAATTAAGCTTCTCACGTGCCTGGGCTATTTCTGGAGTTAAACGCCAGGTTGTAACCTGTTTCTGGCGTTTAACTCCAACTTGCAACCTGTTTCTGGCGCTGAACACTAGAATGCAACATGGAACTGGCGTTAAACGCCAGTTTACGTCATTTATCTTCGTGCAAAGTGTGAACTATTATATATTGCTGGAAAGCCCTGAATGTCTACTTTCCAACCCAATTGAGAGTGCGCCAATTGAACTCTTGTAGCTCCAAAACATCCATTCCGAGTGCAGGGAGGTCAGAATCCAACAACATCAGCAGTCCTTTTTCAGTCTGAATCAGATTTTTGCTCAGGTCCCTCACTTTCAGCCAGAAAATACCTGAAATCACAGAAAAACACACAAACTCATAGTAAAGTCTAGAAATATGATTTTTGCCTAAAAACTAATAAAAATCTATTAAAAACTAACTAAAATATACTAAAATCTACATGAAATTACCCCCAAAAAGCGTATAAAATATCCGCTCATCAGTCTCATTTACTCTTGTTCTTGTTCAACTCACAACAACTCTTTTGGAGAAAAACTACACTTTATTGATGTTGAAAAAGACTAAAGTTAGCATTGCATTTTGTTTCTTGCATATCAAAGGACTCACAAAAGACTTCAAGTAATAAAGAACTAAACATAAAACATAAACTATCCTAGCATTACCAATTATTCTCGAACATAAAGTAAAGCAGAGAAAAACTTAAACATAGTTCAGAAAATAGGAAATGTCAACCATGGGACTTAACAACCTTGTGCAGCTTCAGCTTCAGTTCATTGGCCCTTTGCCTTTGTCTTTCTTCTTAGAGGGGGAGGAGTCATCTTCACTCTTTTGGGAGGATCCTTCTTGTGCTTTCTTGTCCTTGGGCTTCCAGAATCCCAGCCTTACCATATAATTTCTTTCATCCTCCTTGTTCTTAGCTAGGATCTCCTCTTGTCTAGCACTCAATTCCTCCAGTCCTTGCATGAATGTTGGGTATCCGGGGTTAAGAGCGGCCACAGCATTACACAAGTGATTTAGCTTCGCCTGTGTGTTGGTATCATATTGCCTCCTTGAAATGGTCCGGGCATCATAAAGATGCCTGAACTCAGCAAGGTTCCTCTGCTGCCATTTGTTCTGCTCTATTACTTTGTCGAGTGCACTTCGCACCTCTCCCCAGTTGAACTGCTCTTGTTGCTCCTTCCTTGCTTGCTCAAAGCTCCCTTGGAGGTTTTGTATGTTTTCATTCACTTGGTTCCATTACTCCCTGTGGCTATTTTGAAATTGGTTGACATCTTCCCTCAATTGATGCAAATTTTCCTTCATTTGATGCATGTCTCTTTGCAGCTGCTCCCAATTTACTCCTTCAGGAAATTGTTGATATTGTTGGTATTGTGGTGGTTGAAGTGCCAAGAAATGTGGTTGCTCCTCTACCTCTTATTCTTTTTGTTGTTGTTGTTGTGGCACATGTGCATGGACATTATGCTCCCTGGCCCTCTGAAGTAGGTTGACAGCCAACACCTTGGCCATTTTGTTGGCAGTTATAGGTTTGTCTTGCTTCACCAGCACCTCATCAATAACTTTTTCAACTCCAGCTTCATCACATAGCTCTTGTATGATGCTAGGGAATGCCAACCTTGTGCTTTCATTACTGCTCTTCAGTATTTTGTTGATGTTGTTGGCAATCTACTCCCTAACATTTACATTTTCTCCCTTTATAATGCTGTATATGAGCACCACTCTCTCCTTGGTCACCTCTGAGGTGTTGGATGTAGGGATCAAAGATCTTGTTTCAAAGTCCAGCCACCCCCTAGCTTGGGTTTCCCATATTTGTCATTGATCCACTGCACATTTAGTACACAAATTTTGTTTAGGATTTCATCAAATCCTGGGTCTGGTTGCTTCATCCTCTCCTCATAACTCCGAGTGGAGTTTGTCCTCTTCACCATCAGCACCCTTTCTATGTTAGAGAGACTATAGTCAATAAATTTCCCGCTCACAAAGCTAATGTACCCATAAGCTTGCCCTGGCTGTTGGTGCATGAAATTTTGATCATCAACAATGGCGCTAACAACTTAGTCGCACAATTGTAATCTCACTTCTTTTTCACAACTTCGCACAACTAACCAACAAGTGCACTGGGTCGTCCAAGTAATACCTTACGTGAGTAAGGGTTGATCCCACGGAGTTGTCGTCTTGAAGCAAGCTATGGCCACCTTGTAAATCTCAGTCAGGCGGATTCAAATGGTTTATGGAGTTTTGATAATTAAAAGATAAATAAAACATAAAATAAAGATAGAGATACTTATGTAATTCATCAGTGGGAATTTCAGATAAGGGTATGGAGATGCTTCATCCCTTTTGAATCTCTGCTTTCCTGCTGCCTTCATCCAATCCTTCATACTCCTTTCCATGGCAAGCTGTATGTTGGGATTCACCGGCGTTAATGGCTACCTCCCGTCCTCTCAGTGAAAATGGTCCAAATGCACTGTCACCGCACGGCTAATCATCTGTAGGTTCTCGATAATGTTGGAATAGGATATACTATCCTTTTGCATCTGTCACTACGCCCAACAATCATGAGTTTGAAGCTCGTCACAGTTATCCCTTCCTAGATCCTACTTAGAATACCACAGACAAGGTTTAGACTTTCCGGATCTCAGGAATGGCCACCAATAATTCTAGCTTATACCACGAAGACTCTGATCTTTCGGAATGGAGGCTAAGAAATACACGCTCGATCTAAGGTAGAACGGAAGTGGTTGTTAGGCACACATTCATAGGTTGAGAATAGTGATGAGTGTCACAGATCATCACATTCATCATGTTAAATTGCAGCGAATATCTTAGAATAAGAATAAGCATGAATTGAATAGAAAACAGTAGTAATTGTATTAATACTCGAGGAATAGCAGAGCTCCACACCTTAATCTATGGTGTGTAGAAACTCCACCGTTGAAAATACATAAGTGAAAATAGGGTAGGAATGGCCAAATGGCCAGCCTCCCAAAATGTGAACAATGGTTTCAAGATTCCAAAGAGATAATACAATAGTAAAAGGTCCTATTTATAAGAAAACTAGCTACTAGGGTTTACAGAAATAGGTAATTGGTGTAGAAATCTACTTCCGGGCCCACTTGGTGTGTGCTTGGGCTGAGCATTAAGCTTTACATGTGTAGAGGTCTTCCTTGCAGTTAAACATCAGCTTTGGTGCCAGTTTGGGCATTTAACTCCAACTTTTATGCCAGTTTTGGCGTTTTGACACCATAGAAGGGTAGAGAGCTGGCATTTTGACGCCATTTTACGTCATCAAAACTCGCACAAAGTATGGACTATTATATATTTCTGGAAAGCCCTGGATGTCTACTTTCCAACGTAATTGAGAGCATGCCATTTGGAATTCTATAGCTCCAGAAATCCACTTCTAGTGCAGGAAGGTCAGAATCCGACAGCATTTGCAGTCCTTTGTCAGCCTCTGAATCAGATTTTTGCTTAGGTCCCTCAATTTCAGCCAGAAAATACCTGAAATCACAGAAAAACACACAAACTCATAGTAAAGTCCGAAAATGTGAATTTTGCTTAAAAACTAATAAAAACATCCCAAAAAGTAGCTAGATCCTACTAAAAACTACCTAAAAATAATGCCAAAAAGCGTATAAATTATCCGCTCATCACAATACCAAACATAAATTGTTGCTTGTCCCCAAGCAACTGAAAACAAAAAAGGATAAAAAGAAGAGAATATACAATGAATCCCACAATATCAATGAAACTCAGTTCTAATTAGATGAGCGGGACTTGTAGCTTTTTGCTTCTGAACAGTTTTGGCATTTTACTTTTTCCTTTGAAATTCAGAATGATTGGCATCTATAGGAACTTAGAATTTTAGATAGTGTTATTGATTCTCCTAGTTCAGTATGTTGATTCTTGGACACAGTTACTTTATGAGTCTTGGCTGTGGCCCTAAGCATTTTGTTTTCCAATATTACCGCCGAATACATAAATGCCACAAACACATAACTGGGTGAACCTTTTCATATTGTGACTCAGCTTTGCTAGAGTCCCCAGTTAGAGGTGTCCAGAGTTCTTAAGCATACTCTTTTGCTTTGGATCACGACTTTAACTACCCAGTCTCAAGCTATTCGCTTGGACCTGCATGCCACAAGCACATGGTTAGGGACAGTTTGATTTAGCCACTTAGGCCTGAATTTTATTTCCTTGGGCCCTCTTATCCATTAATGCTCAAAGCCTTGGATCCTTTTTACCCTTGCCTTTTGGTTTTAAGGGCTATTGGCTTTTTCTGCTTGCTTTTTTTCTTTTTCTTTCTTTCTCTTTTTTTTTTTCACCATATATTTTTTTTCACTGCTTTTTCTTGCTTCAAGAATCAATTTCATTATTTTTCAGATTATCAATAACATTTCTCTTTGTTCACCATTCTTTCAAGAGCCAACAACTTTAACATTCATAAACAACAAGATAAAAAATATGCACTATTCAAGCATTTATTCAGAGAACAAAAAGTATTGCCACCACATCAAAATAATTAAACTAGTTTCAAGATAAAATTTGGAATCCAAGTACTTCTTGTTCTTTTGTAATTAAGAACATTTTTCATGTAAGAGAGGTGAAGGATTCATGGATTTATTCATAGCTTTAAGACATAGACACTAGATACTAATGATCATGTAGTGAAGACACAAACATAGATAGAACATACAGCATAAAGCCGAAAACAGAAAAATAAATAGACAATGATATTAAGGAATGAGTCCACCTTAGTGAAGGCGGCGTCTTCCTCTTGAAAATCCTATGGAGTGCTTGAGCTCCTCAATGTTTCTTCCTTGCCTTTGTTGCTCCATCCTTAGTCGCTCCCAATAGTTGTGTGGAGGAAATTGCATCCCTTGAGGGATCTCAGGCATTTCTTAATGAGCGAATTCCTCATGCTCTTGTTGCTTGCCATGAATGGGCTCTCTAGTTTGCTCCATCCTCTTTTTAGTGATGGGCTTGTGAGATGAATCTCTCTATCTCACATGACTCAGAGGTGGAAGCAATTGCCTTCCCTTTTCTCTTTTTAGAGGTTTCTCTGGCCTTAGGTGCCATAAATGGTTATGGAAAAACAAAAAGCAAAGATTTTACCACACCAAACTTAAAATATTTGCTCGTCTTCGAGCAAAAAAAGAAAGAAGGAAGTAGAAGAAGAAGAAAAAAGGGGAGATGGAGGGTGTATAGGGTTCGGCCAAGGGGGGAAATAGTTTTGAATTTTGAAGGTGGGTGGGGGTTTTTTGGGGAAGAGTTAAGGAAGTGATTGGTGAAGGGTATTTGGGGAAGAGATATGAAGGTGATTGGTAAAGGGTATTGGGGAAGAGTGTTGTGAAAAGGTGTGAAGAGGAGAGAGAGTGAGTTGAGGTTGGTGGGGATCCTGTGGGGTCCACAGATCCTGAAGGGTCAAGGAATTCTTCATCCCTACTACAATTGGGCGTTCACAATGCCTTAGAGTGCAATTCTGGCGTTTAAACGCCAGTTTGCTGCCCTGTTCTGGCCTTTAAACGCCAACTTTCCTTCCTGTTCTGGCATCTGAACACCAGTTTGTTGCCCTGTTCTGGTGTATAAACGCCAGTTTAGTGCCCTATTCTAGCGTTTAAACGCCCAGAAAGGTGCCATATTGGGCGTTTAAACGCCCATTTTGCTACCCTTACTGGCGTTTAAACGCCAATAAGTTCTTCCTCCAGGGTTTGCTGTTTTTAATGCTGTTTTTGATTTTTTTTTCTTTATTTTTGTAATTGTCTTTGTGACTTCACATGATCATTAACCTAAAAAGAAAACAAAATAATATAGATAAAATTAAAATAAAATTGGGTTGCCTCTGAATAAGCGCTTCTTTAATGTCAATAGCTTGACAGTGAGCTCTCATGGAGTCTCACAGATGATCAGAGTATGGTTGAGATCTCTCAACACCAAACTTAGATTTTGGCTGTGGCCTCCCAACACCAAACTTGGAGTTTGAATGTGGGGGCACTGTTTGACTCTGTATCAGGAGAAGCTCTTCATGCTTACTCTCCATGGTTACAGATAGAGAACATTGAGTCTTTACTATAAGGCGTTCTTCATTTACATGAAGGGTCAACTTTCCTCTATCAACATCAATCACAGCTCTTGCTATGGCTAGGAAGGGTTTTCCAAGGATGATGGATTCATTCTCATCCCTCCTAGTGTCTAAGATTATGAAATTAGCAGGGAAGTAAAGTCCTTCAACCTGTACTAGTACGTCCTCTGCTAGTCCATAAGCCTTTTTCATAGATTTATCTGCCATCTCCAATGAGAATTTGGCAGCCTGTACCTCATAGATTCACAGTCTCTCCATTACAGAGAGGGGCATCATATTTATTGCTGACCCCAGGTCACACAATGCTTTTTCAAAGGTCATGGTGCCTATGGTACAGGGTATTAAGAATTTACCAGGATCCTGTTTCTTTTGAGGTAAATTTTGTTGAACCAATGTATTTAGTTCATTGGTGAGCAAGGGAAGTTCTTCCTCCCAAGTCTCATTACCAAATAGATTGGCATTTAGCTTCATGATTGCTCCTAAATATTAGGCAACTTGCCTTTTAACAATGTCTTCATCCTCTTCAGAAGATGAATAGTCATCAGAGCTCATGAATGGTAAAAGGAGGTCCAAGGGGATCTCTATGGTCTCTGTATAAGCCTCAGATTCTTTTGGTTCCTTATTAGGGGATTCCGTACTGACCATTGGACGTCCCTTGAGGTCGTCCTCATTGGGATTCACGTCCTCCTCCTCCTCTAAGATTTCGGCCATGTTGATTATATCAATGGCCTTGCACTTTCCTTTGGGATTCTCTTCTGTATTGATTGGGAGAGTGCTAGGAGGAGTTTCAGTAACCCTTTTACTCAATTGGCCCACTTGTGCCTCCAAATTTCCGAATGGCCAGCTTCCCAAAACGTGAACAATGGTTCCAAGATTCCAAAGATGATAATACAATAGTAAAAGGTCCTATTTATAAGAAATTTAGCTACTAGGGTTTACAGAAATAGGTAATTGGTGCAGAAATCCACTTTCAGGCCCACTTGGTGTGTGCTTGGGCTGAGCATTGAGCTTTACATGTGTAGAGGTCTTCCTTGGAGTTAAACATCAACTTTGGTGCCAGTTTAGGCATTTAACTCCAACTTTTATGCTAGTTCTGGCGTTTTGACGCCAAAGAAGGGCAGAGAGCTGGCATTTTGACGCCATTTTACGTCATCAAAACTCGCGCCATTATAAGAGCACGCCATTTGGAGTTCTGTAGCTCCAGAAAATCCACTTCGAGTGTAGGGAGGTCAGAATCCAATAGCATCTGCAGTCCTTTGTCAGCCTCTGAATCAGATTTTTGCTCAGGTCCTTCAATTTCAGCCAGAAAATACCTGAAATCACAGAAAAACACACAAACTCATAGTAAAGTCCAAAAATTTGAATTTTTCTTAAAAACTAATAAAAACATCCCAAAACCTAGCTAGATCCTACTAAAAACTACCTAAAAACAATGCCAAAAAGCGTATAAATTATCCGCTCATCAGCTATGTCACGGCGTTGGCATAAAATTCCCTTACCAAGCCTTCCACCAATTTCTTTAGTGGGTTGCAAAAGAGTGCCCAGCCCCTATTTATAAGATTCCAAAGATGATAATACAATAGTAATATAAGAAAACTAGCTACTAGGGTTTAAAGAAATAGGTAACTGGTGCAGAAATCCACTTTTGGGCCCACTTGGTGTGTGCTTGGGCTGAGCATTGAGCTTTACACGTGTAGAGGTCTTCCTTGGAGTTAAACATCAACTTTGGTGCCAGTTTAGGTATTTAACTCCAACTTTTATGCCAGTTCTGGCGTTTTGACGCTAAAGAAGGGCAGAGAGCTAGCATTTTGACACCATTTTACGTCATCTAAACTCGCGCCATTTTAAGAGCACGCCATTTGGAGTTCTGTAGCTCCAGAAAATCCACTTCGAGTGCAGGGAGGTCAGAATCCAACAGCATTTGCAGTCCTTTGTCAGCCTCTGAATCAGACTTTTGCTCAGGTCCTTCAATTTCAGCCAGAAAATACTTGAAATCATAGAAAAACACACAAACTCATAGTAAAGTCCAAAAATGTGAATTTTTCTTAAAAACTAATAAAAACATCCCAAAACATAGCTAGATCCTACTAAAAACTAGCTAAAAACAATGCCAAAAAGCGTATAAATTATCCGCTCATCAGCTGTGGCACGGCGTTGGCATAAAATTCCCTTACCAAGCTTTCCACCAATTTCTTTAGTGGGTTGCAAAAGAGTGCCCAGCCCCTGTTGTTTATCTCGATGTTAATTTCAGGGTGCTCATTCCTTCCCAGTTGAAAACCAACCTCTGGGATGATCTCCTTCTAACTCACCCAACCATAGAATTGGTTTTGGTTGAATGTGCAGAGGAATTTGTATTCATTGAAGGTTAAGCTTGAGGAACCGGAAGTTGGATCTTTGGTCTTTCTTTTCTTTGAGGCTGAGGATTTCGATGGTGCCATTAGTTAGAGAGAGAGTGTTTGAAGGTTCTGAGATAGTAATAGAGTGCTGCAAAGAAATGCAAGAAAAGCAAAAGTTTTGCTCCAACACCAAACTTAGGACTTGATTGTGCCAATCAAGTAAAAAGATAGAGAGAAAGGGGATGAAAAGAGAAAAGAGAAGAGAGAAAGAAAGGTCTGTGTGAGTTTCTTTTGTGTATGGAATGGGGTTTGAAGTGGGATGGAAATGGGAAAGTGAAGGGATTTATAGTGGTGAAGGGTGTGGTTTGAATGGTGGGAGGTGGAAATGGGTTTAATATTTTCCCACTTGGGGAGTGGCACCTAGCGCGGGAAGAGGCGCCAATCCTTTTATCACTTTGCTTCCTGTATGTGCTGAGTTCCAAAGTGCAAGTACACTTTGACCTCTTTTTCTATCAATCAAGTGAGCCCCATTCAATCTGCTGAAAAATGAAATCGAGACCCCATTAGTAATGACAAAATAATCCTCCACATTCCTTTTTAATGCTAGTGAATGGATTTGCAACTGATGGGTGTCCCTTGGGACACCAAACTTAATTCATTTGCTTCTCAATAAAATGGGTTCATCATTGGGTTTTTAATGTGTTCATGGGGAAGAAGTAATTCCAATTCTTTTACATCCTTGTGCTTCTACTATCCCCTGAACACATTAAAATTCATATTCAAGCCTCCACCAATATATTAAATGCTTTCAAATTGAGTGGTATTGGGCTTGTTAAGTGATCCTCGTATGGTGGTGGCAACACCAAACTTAATCTCTGGGCTTACTCTTCAAAAATTAGTTTATCCAAATGGTTGTAAGCCTAGATTAAGTAGGTGAATGGCCACACCAAACTTAGCTTTTTAGCTAGTTCTTAGCCCAATCACTCATCATCAGTAAATGCCCTCATCAAGTTACACTTCCAAAAAATAGGAGACAAAATAATTCATAAAGCTATCCTAACTATCAAAGCTGAAATTAAATTTCCTAAGCTAATATTCACAATCTACTTTTCAGAAAGCAATAAATCAAAAGGATATAAGGTGTTGGGGTGCCTCCCAACTAGCGCTTCTTTATTGTCACTAGCTTGACACTCCTCCATCTTTAGTTAATCTTATAGCTCACTCTCTGCTCCTCCAAGGAGCCTCCCAAGTAGTGTTTGAGTCTATGGCCATTGACAGTGAAAGTTCTTTGTGTTTTGTCCTCCATGAGTTCCACTTGACCATAGGGAAACACCTTGAGTATGGTGAAGGGTCCTGACCATCGATACTTAAGTTTCCCAGGGAAGAATTTGAGTCTTGAGTTATACAGTAGCACCCTTTGTCCTTCAGTGAACTCTTTCCTTGCTATTCTCTGATCATGCCACCTTTTTGTGTTCTCTTTGTAAATCTTTGCATTCTCATATGCTTGGTTCCTAAATTCCTCCAGCTCGTTGAGTTGCCTTAGTCTCCTTTCTCTAGCAGCTTGCTCATCAAAGTTCAGTAGTTTTAGAGCCCAAAATGCTCTATGCTCAAGCTCAACTGGTAAGTGACAAGCCTTGCCATATACCAACTGGTATTGGGACATCCCAATGGGTGTCTTGTAGGCTGTCTTGTAGGCTCATAATGCATCATCCAGCTTCTTAGACCAATCCTTCCTTGAGCTTCCAACAGTTTTTTCAATAATTCTTTTGCGCTCCCTGTTGGAAATCTCTGTTTTCCCATTGGTCTATGGATGGTATGGAGTTGCCACCTTGTGCTTGACTCTATACCTGAGAAGGAGTATCTCAAGTGGTTTGTTGCAAAATTGTCTCCCTCCATCACTAATGAGGGCTCTAGGAACTCCAAATCTGCTGAAGATGTTCCTTTTTAAGAAGCTTATTACAACCTTGTTGTCATTTGTCACAGTGGCTATGGCTTCTACCCATCTTGAGACATAATCAATAGCCACCAATATGTAACTATTTGAGTAGGAGGTTGGGAAGGGTCCCATAAAGTCAATCCCCCATACATCAAACAGTTTAAGCTCTAGTATAAATTGATGTGGCATCTCATTTCTCTTGGTTAGATTACCAGCTCTTTGGCACTTATCACATCTTGACACCAATTCTTTAGCATCCTTGAACATTGTTGGCCAGTAAAATCTGGATTGAAGCACCTTTGCTACTGTTCTTTCTCCATTGAAGTGGCCTCCATAAGTAGATCTATGGCACTACCACAGCACTTCCTGCTCTTCTTCATAGGAGATACACCTTCTCAAGATTCCATCAGCACACTTCTTGAACAAATAGGGGTCATCCCAGATGTAGTGTTTGGCATCCTTAATTAGCTTTCTCCTCATGTGTTTGTTGATGTTAGTTGGTAGTTCCCCAATAGCCTTGAAGTTCGCTATGTCTACAAACCAAGGGGCTACTTGGATCATCATTTATTGCAACTTGATGCTTCTCTTCTTCTTCTTGTGGAATTATTGAGAGGTGGTCAGCTACCTTGTTCTCTGCTCCACTCTTGTCTTTAATCTCAATGTCAAACTCTTGGAGTAGCAGAATCCATCTTATTAATCTGGGCTTGGATTCTTGTTTGGTAAGCAAGTATTTGAGTGCTGCATGATCAGTGAATACAATTACTTTAGAGCCAATAAGTTATGATCTAAACTTGTCAAAAGCAAAGACTATGGCTAAAAGTTCTTTCTCTGTTGTGGTGTATTTCATTTGATTCTCATTAAGGACCTTCCTAGCATAGTAAATAACATGTACTACCTTGTCTTTCCTTTGTCCTAGAACGGCACCAATGGCAAAATCAGATGCATCACACATTAATTCGAAGGGAAGATCCCAGCTAGGTGGTGCTATAATAGGTGCAGAGGAGAGTCTCTTCTTAAGCTCATCAAAGGCTACCATGCACTCTCTATCAAAAACAAAGGGAGTATTGAGACAAGTAGGTTGCTAAGAGGCTTTGTAATTTTTGAAAAATCTTTAATAAACCTCCTATAGAACCCAGCGTGTCCCAAAAAGCTTCTGATTACCTTGACATTGCAATGTGGAGGTAACTTCTCTACTACTTCCACCTTTGCCTTGTCCACTTCTATGCCATTTTTAGAAATATTGTGACCAAGAACACCCCCTCAGTTACCATAAAATGGCACTTATCCCAGTTTAAAACCAAGTTGGTTTCTTGGCAGCTCTTTAGCACTAGGGCAAGATGACATAGTCAATCAGAATACAAATTTCCAAACACGAAAAAGTCGTCAATGAATAATTCTATGAACTTCTCAACCATGTCTAAAAATATGGAGAGCATGCACCTTTGGAATGTTGCAGGTGCATTGCACAATCTAAAGGGCATCCTCCGGTAAGCGAAAACTCCATAGGGACAAGTAAAATAGGTTTTCTCCTAGTCCTTGGGGTATACAACTATTTGGTTGTAGCCAGAGTAACCGTCCAGAAAACAATAGTATTCATGCCCTGTGAGTCTTTCAAGCATCTGGTCCATGAAGGGCAGGGGAAAGTGGTCTTTCCGGGTAGCTTCATTGAGTTTTCGATAATCAATGCACATGCACCATCCGGTCACTGTCCTTGTGGGTATCAGTTCATTCTTTTCATTTGACACAACAGTAAACCCTCCCTTCTTTGGGACTACTTGCACCGGGCTTACCCAAGGGCTGTCTGAAATGGGGTAAATCACCCCAACTTGCCATAACTTCAACACCTCCTTCTGGACCACGTCATTCATAGTTGGGTTCATCTTTCTTTGTTGTTGTCTTGAGGGCTTAGCACCCTCCTCAAGCAGGATCTTGTGCATGCATATTGAGGGCTGATCCTTTTTAAGTCTGTAAGTGTCCAGCCTATAGCATCCTTGTGTGGTTTCAGCACTTGGATAAGTTCCTCTTCTTGCTCCTTACTCAAGATTGAGTTGATGATCACTGGGTAGGTGTTGTTGTCACCCACATATGCATATTTCAAGTTTGATGGTAAGGTCTTCAGCTCTAGTTTTGGTGCATCTTCTCCATTGTCGTCTTTGTGGTTTGTCATGATTGAACTTTCCCTGGTTCCTTGCAGTAGTTCTCCACGTGGTGTTTGTTGCTCCAATTCCATAGTTCCTTTACATTGCTCTTCTTCCAAAACCCCTTAAACTATTTGTTCTATGGTGTCCATTATCATGCATTCTCCCATTGATTCCTTAGGGTAACTCATTGCCTTGAAAATATTGAAGACCATCTTCTCCTCATGTAATCTCAAAACTAGTTTCCCTTTTTGCACATCAATGATGGCTCCAGCAATAGCTAGGAATGGCCTTCCTAGGATAATTGAAGTGTTAGCCTCTTCTTCCATGTCCAGCACAACAAAGTCAGCTGGGAAAATGAATTCTCTCACTTTCACCAATAAATCTTCCACTACTCCATGTGGAAACTTGAATGTTCTGTCAGCCAGTTGGAGTGCCACTCTTGTTGGTTTGGCTTCCTTAATTCTTATCATTCTCATCATGTTCAAGGACATGAGATTAATGCTAGCTCTCAAGTCGCATAAGGACTTCTCAATATTGATATCCCCTATGATGCAGGGGATTTGGAAACTCCCTGGGTCTTTCATTTTCTGGGGGAGTTTCTTTTGTATGATGGCGCTACACTCCTCAGTTAGCACTATAGTCTCCTTTTCTCCCCAGTTTCTTTTTCTTATCATGAGTTCCTTCAAGAACTTGGCGTAGAGGGGCATTTGCTCTAGTGTTTAAGCAAATGGTATATTAATTTGGAGCTTTTTGAAGATCTCCAAGAATCTGGAAAATTAGCCATCCTTCCAATCCTTCTTTAGCCGTTGTGGATATGGTGCCTTTGGCATATAAGGCTTCAAGATTGGCTTTGGTGAAGATGGGCCAGGGGTCTCTTCTTTCTTCTTGTTTTTAGGTTTTTCTGCAGCTTCTTTTTTATGGTTCTCTTGGCTTGGTGTTGCCTCTTCTACCACCTTTCCATTCCTAAGTGTGATGGCCTTGCATTTCCCTCTTGGGTTGGCCATGGTGTCACTGGGAAATATGTGTGGAGGCATTGGAATTTGTTTGGATAAGATCCCCACTTGTGCTTCCAGCTTTGAGATTGCTGCACCTTGATTCTTCAGACTCAATCTATATTCTTCTTGGTTGGCATCTATCTTCCTTTCAACTTGTGCTTGTCTCTCCAAAAAGGTGGAAATAGCCCCTACGAGCTATGATGATAGCTGTGCTATTATAGCCTCTACTCTCTCAAAGTTACCTCTGATCTCGCATGGTTGTGAAGTTGAGGTTAATGTGTCTTGATGGTGGTGTGTTTGTTGGGTGGAAGGGTATGATGAGTGAGGTGGATTGTGGTAGGGTCTGTTGTTGTTTGATTGATGGTTGGGGTTGTGATTTTGGTATTGATTGGCTTGGTATGGCTTGTTATGATCTTGGTTGTGACCTTGTTGGTTCCCCCACCTAAAATTTGGGTGGTTCTTCCATCCTGAGTTGTATGTCTTGGAGTTAAGGTCATATGGTGGTCAAGAGGGGTTGTGTACATAGTTTGCTTGCTCACATTCGACTTCTGGTGCATCTCCTTCTTGGGGTGGTCCTTGAGCTTGAACTACTACAACTTGATTGTTCTCCATCTTCTTAGTTAAGGCTGCTAGTTGTGTTGCAATTGCCTTGTTTTGTGCCAATAAGGCATCTACAGAGTTAAGTTCCAGCACCCCCTTCTTTTGGCCCCTTTCTGAAGCATAGAAGTAGTCATTCTCAGCTACAGTTTCAATGACATCTATGGCTTCCTCAATGGTCTTTTTCTTGTTGAGTGAACCCCTTGAAGAGTGGTCCACAGCCTTCTTTGTTTCATAGGTTAGTCCTTCATAGAAAAAGTGAAGCTGCACCCATTCATTAAACATTTTCGGTGGGTATTTTCTCGTTAGATCCTTGAACCTCTCCCAGGCCTTATAGAGTGTTTCACCATCTAGCTGTCTGAAGGTTTGCACCTCAGCTCTTAGCCTATTGATCCTCTGTGGAGGGTAAAATCTTACTAGAAATTTATTCACAACATCTTCCCATGTGGTTAGGCTCTCCTTGGGGAATGCTTCTAGCCACTTTAATGCCTTGTCTCTAAGTGAAAAAGGGATCAAGAGTAGCTTGTAGGTGTCAGGGTGTACCCCATTGGACTTTACAGTATCATATATCCTAAAGAATATGTTGAGATGTTGATTTAGATCTTCTTGGGCACTTCCTCCATATGAACAGTTATTTTGGACTAGTGTGATGAGTTGAGGTTTCAACTCAAAATTGTTAGCATGAATTGTTGGCTTGAGGATGCTGCTGCTACAGTTTCCTGGATTTGGGTTGATGTAGGAGCCTAAGACTCTCCTCTCTTGCCCAGCTTGATTGCCAGCACCTCCTCCAACATTGTCGTGCACTTCGTCATCCATGGTGGTGGTTAGATCTTCTTCCACTGGCTCCTCTCCAACTATGCCTTTACCTCTAGCTTCCCTCCTTAATCTAAGGAAGGTCTTCTCAGGTTCACTATCAAAAGAGGATGAAGTTTCTCCCCTTCTACTTGTCATACATTCAACACACAGCAAGAAAAGGGGAAGTGAAAGAATCACCTCAGTTAAGATTAGTGGTTAGCTTGATTGATGTAATTAATGAAACAGTTAGAAGAGTGGATGTATAAACAATGAATAGCTAAAATGATCCCAAAAAGAAGAGAAAGAAAAGCAGAGATTAGAAGGGAATTCAAATATCACAAAAAACAGAAAAAGAAAAAGAACAAGGTAGATAAAAATGCTTAATCTAGCTCTCCAATCAATTTAATCATTGTCAAATTCAAACCAATTCCCGGCAACGGTGCCATAAAACTTGATAAGTCTGGATTCACTCACCTCCCAATAAAATTGATGAATCTGCTCCTTGGCAAGCGCACCAAAATTATGGTCAAGTAATAACCCACAGTGGAGTGGGATCGTATCCATAGAGATTGGTATATTTAAACAATTTTAATTAATTGGTGAATTAGTCAAGCTTAAACAGAATAACTTGTGAGTGCGGAATTATAAATGGCAGAACATAAATGGTGAAAGAATAAAGGAGAGCAATAAGGTGCAGAAATAGAAATGGCAAGAATGTAAAAGGGAGTGGGAATTTGCAGAATGTAAATGAAAGCTATTAAAGAATGGGAGAGATAAGGGAAATTCATTGATATCAGGAGATATTGTCTCTTTGGATTAAATTCAGCTTATATCCTCTTCAATTATGCAACTCATTGACCTCTTGGCAATCATGATTGATTGAGTCTCAATCCCTTGGTGACTCAATCTCTGAGATCTTGATCAATAGCCAATTCCTTGGTCCTATTGCTCATGAAGAGAGATATGCTTGGTCCCTGATTATACCACACATCCTTGTAAGTCCAGGTAGAGGGAGGATTATATGTCACCATATCCAAACACCAAAACCAGATCCTACTCAAGTGTGAGAATGGATTTCTAGCATGGTTTCATGTTTTCTTTTCCAAGGTTCCCATGAAACCCATTTTGCATTCAACCTTTTTTCCAAGATAATGGAACACTAAGTATGAAGAACGAAATTCCTTCTATCAAATCAAAGAGAAGATGGAGAGAAGAAGAAATTCACTGTCATTAATCCATCAAGTACAATAGAGCTCCCTCTCTCAATGAGAGGGAATTTAGCTACTCATAGCTCAGAAAGAAAGTACAATAGATGGAAGAGATGAAGTGTGAAACGTGAAAAACTAGAACTCCACAATCCCCTACTGGGATAGTGATAACTAACCCCCTTTTTCTACTACTTCCAGGGGCATATATACTACTCCTAGATCTAGAAATAAAGAAAAATAAAAAAGTGAAAAGGAAAATTACAATTTAGAGGGAAAAGAAACACAACAAACATGATCTTCCAGCTGGCGTGTGACTGGCGCTCCTCTGGCATGTCACACTCCCTTTGTTTCAATCTTGGCGTGCCACGCCTCACCATTCAAGTGGCACGCCTTCCTCTATCACATCCCTGGTGTGCCACGCCTTCAACACCAAGTGGCATGCCCAGGCCTCTTTAAAGTCCTCAAGTAGCTTGGCGTGCCATGCCTTCGAGCCAAAGTGGCACACCCAGGCCTTTTCCCACATCTTCATGATTATGGAAACTTGTACCAGCGTTGCACGCCCAGGATCTGCCGTGCCATGCCCCTCTAAATGCTTTATCTTCTTGCTGGCGTGCCACGCCTCATCATCCAAGTGGCACGCCCAGTTCATTTGGCCCTTTATCTCCTTCTCTGGAAAACACTACCAGCGTGCCACGCCATGGGACTGGCGTGCCATGCCCCTTCACTTGCCTTGGTTTCAAGAGTTGGTGTGCCACGCCTAGACGTTCAAATGGCACGCCAAAGTGGGATAATTTACCTGGCGTGCCACGCCTTCGGTACCCAAGTGGCACGCCCAGCTTCGTTTGGCCTCCTTAAGTGCTGGCGTGCCATGCATGATCATGCAAGTGGCGCGCCCAAGTGAGATATGTGAGCTGGCGTGCCACACACCCTTGTAGTTTTCCTTGGTCTAATTGCTCATGAAGAGAGATATGCTTGGTCCCTGATTATACCACACACCCTTGTAGGTCCAAGTAGAGGGAGGATTATATGTCATGTATCCCATCACCAAAACCCAGAATCTACTCAAGTGTGAGAAGGGGTTTCAAGCATGGTTTCATGTTTCTTTTCCCAAGGTTCCCATGAAACCCAATTGTATTCAATCTCTTTCCCAAGATGATTCAACACTAAGCATTAAGAACGAAATTCCTCCTAGCAAATCAAGAGAAGATGAAGAGAAGAACAATTTCACTATTATCAATCCATCAAGTACAACAGAGCTCCATCTCTCAATGAGAAGGAAGTTAGCTACTCATAGCTTAGAAAGTACTCAAAAGTGGAATGTAAAAGTAGATCTAGAACTAACTGCTTAACCCCTCTTCAATACTCTTTGGGGGTATTTATACTACTCCTAGTGGAAATAAAGAAATTACAAAAGTGAAAAAGGGAAAATTACATTTTAGAGGGAAAGAAAGCACTCAATAAATGTGACTCCTTAGCTGGCGTGTGGCTGGCGCTCCATCAGCGTGTCACGTGCCCTTCAAAATGGCTTGGCGTGCCACGCTCAATCCATCAAATGGCATGCTCGTCCCTTGTCAACCTTGGCGTGCCACGCCTTTGAACTCAAGCGCACGCCATAGTGACATTCCTGTGTTGGCGTGCCATGCCTTCGAGCTCAAGTGGCACGCCTTTTGATTTTTCCACTTCGTTTGCCTCTGGAAACTTGAACTAGCGTGGCACGCCCAGGGTCTGGCATGCCACGCTCCTTGTGATGTGCTTGGCTAAGCTCTCTGGAAAGTTACACTAGCGTGGCACACCCAGGGTCTGGCGTGCCACGCCCCTTTGTGAGTGAGTGGTTCCTCTGTTTGGCGTGCCACGCCACAAACTCAAGTGGCACACTCCAATGATGCTTGGGCCTCTGAATAACACTGGCGTGCCATGCCTGGTTGCTCAAGTGGCATGCCTAAGTGAAGAATACTAATTGGCGTGCCACGCCATCGACACCAAGTGGCACGCCCCATGTAATTGGCCTCCTCCACCCTCTCTGGAAACTTATACCAGCGTGCCATGCCTAAAGATTGGCGTGCCATGCCCATGATCTTGTCTCGCTCCAGTAAGTGGCGTGCCACACCTTGGCCTTCAAGTGGCACGCCAAAGTGACTTTTTGGAACTAGCGTGCCACGCCTTCGACACCAAGTGGCACGCCCAGTCTTCAATTGTCTTCAGCCCCTTCTCTGGACCATTGTATCAGCGTGCCATGCCATGTTGCCCAAGTGGCATGCCCATGTATTTGTGCATTCTTCAAGCTTGGCGTGCCACGCCTGGGTCTTCAAGTGGCATGCCAAAGTGACTTTTGGAGCTGGCGTGCCATGCCTTCGGCACCAAGTGGCACGCCCAAGTGAGGTTGAGGGATCAGGCGTGCCACGCACAACCCTGGCATGCCACGCCCCTTTTGTGTCCTCCGTTTTGCTCTCTGATATTTTGTACTAGCATGCCACACCTAGTCCCTGGCGTGCCACACCTACATGCATGCTTGGATCTCCCTTCTGGAATTTAGTACTGACGTGCCATGCTTAGCTCCTGGCGTGCCACGCCAGTGCATTTTTGTGGCATTTGCCCACAAGTGACACGCCAGTCTCACATGCCCAGCTTCTTGTTTGTCTTCTTCCCATTTTTGACATATTTTTCACCTGTAATTCAGCACAACTCATCTCAAAGTAGTGTACCATAATATTCATCAAATAATGCATGAATTATATTGATCAAATGAGATTTGTGCTCTTTTATGGTCTTCTTTATGCAAGAAAGAAGGGTAGATGATGCAAGTCATCACACGTCATCGACAACAAGTGGCACGCCCAGCTTTTTCTTTTCCTTCTTGTTCATTGGCGTGCCACACCTGGTTGCTCAAGTGGCACGCCCAGATCTCATTAGCCTTCAACCCCTTCTCTGGATTCTTGTACCAGCGTGCCATGACATGCTACTCAAGTGGCACGCCCATTCAATTGTGGGTCTCTTAGGCTTGGCGTGCCACGGCTTGATCCTCAAGTGCCACGCCCAAGTAAATTCTAGAATTGGCGTGCCACGCCTTCTATACAGCTTTTGGCATGCCACGCTTAGCTTTTGGCATGCCACGCCCCTTTGATGGTCTTCATTGTTGCTCTCTAGAATGTTGTACCAGCGTGCCACGCCCAGCTTCTGGCGTGCCACGCCAATACATTTTTGTGGCGTTTGTTCCAAGTGGCACGCTAGCTTCACACGCCCCACTTGTTTTGTTGTTTTCTTCCCATTTTTTATGTCTTTTTCACATTAAATTTAACACAAACTCATTTCAAAGCAATGTACTATGATATTCATCAATTAAGGCATGAATTTCAATGATCAAATGAGATTATGGCTCTTTTATGGTCCTTTTTATGCAAGAAAAAGGGTAGATGATATAAGTCATCACCCACTATAGATCATTATATATCGTTGGAAATCTCTAAATGTCAGCTTTCTAACACAACTATAATCACCTCAATTGGATCTCTATAACTCAAGTTATGCTCCTTTGAAGGGGATAGGGTCACTGGCATAGTCGCTGGCGTTATTGGCAACGTTAGCCACACTAACATCATCATTCAGGGGATTAATATTGCCAGGTTCTGAAGCTCAAACTTAATGTCCACCCCATACTATTATATACTATTAAAAAGCCCAGGATGTCTACTTTCCAACGCTTTTGAAAGCGCATCATTCGAAGCTCCACAGCTCAAGTTACACTTCTTGGAAGGTGAAGAGGTCAGCCGGCCTTACTACAGTTTGATACCATGTTCAACTTTGCACATTTGGGTCAGATTTTCTCCCTCAAATTTAGTGTCCACCATGTAGTGCCAGTCCTACATTCATTCTTGACGGAACTCCTAATGGGTTGAAGACCATATCAACGGGTCTTCCATACTACAGGTTAGAATCTAACTTTCCAATGCCACTGGAATCACCACATTTGGAGCTTTGTGGCTCAAGTTATTCTTGTTTGAAGAAGACATAGTCAGGCTGCCGGTTGAGATTTTGCCCACATTAGTGTCCACTTTAGTGGCACTAACGTGGCTACTAACTTAGGCCTTCTTTGCTTTGCTAAAGTTAGTGGCATTAATGTTTCCATTAACTTCACAGCTGCCTCCTTCTTCCACGTTAATATCCATGTTAGTGACGTTAACAAGGCCACTAATGTGGGCCTTTTTTGCTTCGGCAAAGTTAGTGGCGTTAACGTTGCCACTAACTTTCCATGCTCTCCTCCTTCAAAGTTAGTGACGTTAACGTTGCCACTAACATTGGAGCTTCTTCTCTTTTCAATGTTAGTGCCCACGTTAGTGGCACTGATGGGGCCGCTAACGTGGGTCTCCTTGCCCTTCGCTCAAGTTAGTGGCGTTAACGTTGCCACTAACGTTCCAAATCTTCCTTCCTTCCATGTTAGTGGCACTAATGTAGCCACTAATGTGGCACTTCTCTGCTTCTTGTTACTTGAAATTAATCAAACAAAGTGCATCAAAATATTGCTCTTAATCATGAGATTATGCATCATCTATTTTATCATTCAATTCATGCATAATTCTCATGAAATCATTCAAAATTCACAATGTTTGCTTGAATCAAGGTATGAATGCATTTTCAACTAAATACTTGCTTATTTCCTAAGAAAATGCATGAAACCAACCTAAAGCATACAAAAAATGGCTAGTAAAACTAGCCAATATGCTCTGGCATCATAACACCAAACTTAAATCTTGCTTTTCCCCAAGCAAAAAAATAACTATGCACAAAGAATTCTCTTAATTAGAATGTATTGAAGAATTGCTTATGATGCCTTAGTGGGTGAAGTGAATAAGTGACAGTGGGGTGAACTCTAATTTGTATGCTTATGCATGGATTTCAGTGCTCATTAGTCCTCACATTTTGGAAGTCTTAGATCTTAGGACTTTCATTCAAATGATATTATGGAAGTTTCTTTATAGATTATCACCTTGAAGCAGTACTTATTTTCTAGCATTTTTTTTTCTTTTTGGATTTTGGCCTCGACTCTAAGTGTCATGTCTTAAAGCAGCTCTTTAGATAAAATTTCAATCAATACTCCCAAACCAGTTGATCTAAGGTATTAGGTGTTGAAGCACCCCTTAGGATTTACTTGCTCAAGCCTCTCTCTTTGATACAAATCCACCACAAGAATTTAACTAGGACAATAACTCTTTGAGTTCTTGTTTCTTTCTTTAAGAATTCTCTTAGCAAGGCATGAGAACTAGAAATCCTATCCTTGTTATCCTAATCAATTGTGACAAGAATTGTTCATTGCTCCACTTAGTTAACCTCTAACTATGAAGAAAAGTCAAGTGGAAATAATCAACTTAAGACTAGCTTTAGTGGTATTCAAGTCAACTAGCAACTTCCAATTATCAATCAACAAAAGAGTTTGATAACTCAAGAGTCTCCAGTTACTCAACCCAAGCCAAGAGGAGAAAAATCTACTCTAAAACCCAACCAAGCATTTTATCAAACACTTGGAAGGCATAAAAGGACGGTAAGATAAAATTGCAAGAAATATAAATCTACAACTACTAATTGCAAGGAATTAACAACAACAACTCAAATTAACAATAAAGGAAATCAAGCATAAGTTGCATTAAAAAAAAATAGAAGGAACAAGAGTGAATCAACAACAAAGTAAATAATTACAAAAAGTAAAATATTAAAATAGAGAAGCAAAGGTAGAAGAAAAAGAAATCAGAGAGGAAAAGTAAATTAAAGCATGAATTAAACCTAGATCTAAGAGAGATTAACCTAAACCAAATCCTAATTCTACAGAGAAGAGAGAGCTTCCCTCTCTAGAAACCTAACCTAAAGCATGATCCAAACTCTACTATGTGCTTCTCCCCTTGACTCCTCTTGATTTTTGCATGTAATAGGCTCAGAAACTGAGTTGGATTTGGGCCTGGGAAGCCCAGAAATCGCCCTTAGCATTTTCACTTTAATGAAGTCACGTGCGAGCATCGACGCGTATGCGTGCGTCATGCGTACGCGTCGCTTAGCTTTTTGCTATCCATGCGTACGCGTATGTCACGCGTATGCGTTGCTATGCGACCTCGTATCCACACGTGCGCGTGCGAGTTGGTAAGTGCATCCCAAATCCTTGATTTTTCATGATTTTTCCACTTTGCATGCTTTTCTCTTTGCTCATTTGATCCATTTCTAACCTTTTCAACCTGAAATCACTAACAAACGCATCAAGGAATCTAGTGGAATCAAAGGGAATTCAAAATTAACAAATTAAAGGCCTAAAAAGCATGTTTTCACACATAAGCACAAATTAAGGAAGAATCATAAAACCATGCTATTTCATTGAGTAAATGTGGGAAAAGGTGACAAAAATCCTCTAAATTTAACATAAGATGAATCTTAAAAATGGGGTTTATCAACTCTTGAGCTTCTTCAATTTTCTTTCTCATGTGAATTGAACCTCCTGCAGAATGATCTAAGGACATCTTGGCTATATCTGTGAGTCTGTAAAAGAGGATGTCTAGCTTTACCCATTCTAAAAATATTTTTGTAGCATCATTCTGTACCTCCCCCTGGCATCATAAAGAGACTCACTCTCTTCTTGCTTGAAACCTTGACTGTCCAGTCGTAGCTGGGTTAGCTTCCTCGGGGGGAAGTATTGGTTCAAGAACTTGTCCACCTGTTTATTCCATCTTTTCAAGCTTAATTTGGGCTGAGTATCCAGCCACCTTTTTGCTTGTCCTTTTAGAGCAAATGGAAAGAGCAGTAGCCTGTAGACATCCTAGTCTACTCCTTCGGCTTGTATTGTGTCAGAAATCCGTAGGAAGTCTGCAAAGAATTCCATGGGCTCCTCTTGTGGGAATCCTTGGAACTGGCAGTTTTGTTGCACTAAGGTGATGAGCTGTGGGTTGAACTCAAAGTTTGCTTCTCGAATAGGGGGTATACAAATGCTTCTTTCATAGAAGTCAGGAGTGGGGGTTGTGAATGACCCCAAGGTTCTTCTTGGTTGTGCATTCTCAAGTGGATTCATACTAAATTATTGTTTTCTGTTCTTGCCTACACAAACAAAGAACAAAGCAAAGAAAATGTGGGGGCCTCTATGTCAAGTATAGAGAACTCCCGGTGAGATGTCCTACAGAGATACGAAGTATATTAGAGAAATAATAATAAAGACAAAAAATTTAATAGAATAGAAATATAAAAGTCAATCCAAAATTATCAAATTTTTTAAGACTTAAACAGGAAAGGAGTTCAGAATATTTTTGAAATTTAAAAAGGAAACAACTAATTGGACACCAAACTAAAAAGTTTTGAAATTAAAGATACTAATTTTTGAAAATTTGAAGGAAAACACTTAAAGACACCAAATTTTAAAATTCTGAAACCAAGTAAAGAAAAATATCAAGGATTTCGAATAAGAAGGAAGAAAATTAAGAACAATTTTTGAAAGACTCAGGAAAAGAAACAAAAACTAGAGGGACACCAAACTTAAAACTGATACATGACCCAAACAAAGAAAAAAGATAACTAAAGATGAAAATATTTTTGTAAAATTTTAAAGAAGAAAAGACTATACATAACAAGAACAACATCGGTAAGTACCTAATCTAAGGAGCAAGACAAACGTTAGTTTGTAAATCTCGAACAATCCCTGGCAACGGCACCAAAAAGTTGTTGCGTAAAATTAGAACTCACACAACTGAACCGACAAGTGCACTCTCAATCAGTAGCTCAATTCTATCCGGGTTAGGAGTCGCATGAACTCATGCAAAATAAGAGGTCATACTTCCGTTCCACCCCAGATTCATAAGGATGAAGGAAAAAAAGGCATCATAGAATATAATCAAGCATATGTTGAAATAGAAACAGTAATATTATTAATCCATAGGAATCAGTAGAGTTCCTGACCATAACCTAGGAGGATTAGTTACTCATAGTATACAGAAAATGACATACGATATGTTCCGAGGGGCTGAAGATCCTAAACAAAGGTGATCTTCACCTATATATACAAATATAATAATTAAAAATTACAAAAGTGAAATAAACTAAGCAGAAAGGTGCGAAAATCCACTTCTAGGCCCACTTGGTGAGTATTTGGGATGAGTTGGTGTCTAACTTGGATGACTGAGCATTGAACACCCACTAGGGTGTAAGATGCACTGCCTTGAGCTCCCTTGGGGGCATTGAACGCCAGTTTTGGGCATTCAACATTGGCCTTGGTCCTCTTAGGGTGTTGAACACCAGAAAGGGAGTACTTTGGCCATTCAACGCCCAATTTGGGCAGTCCAATCCAAAGAAAAGTATTAACTATTATATATTGCTGGAAAGCTCTGAAAATTAACTTTCCAACGTCATTATAAGCACGTCTATTGGACCTTTGTAGCTCTAGAAATTCTTGTTTGAATGCATGGAGGTCAAGATTTGACAACATCTACACTCCTTTCTTTGCCTCTGAATCAGACTTTGCCAAAACTTGTTAAAAATCACCTAAAATCATAAGAAAAACACAAAAGCTCAAAGTAGTATCCAAAAAGTGAATTTTGAATTAAAACCTACTAAAACATAATAAAACTTAACAAAATATACTAAAAATAGTAGGAAAATAGCATCAGAAAGCGTATAAAATATCCGCTCATCACTATGTTAGAGTATAGAGAACTCCTTATTAGAAACTCTAACAAAGAGATCAGGTGAGATAAAATGAAGAGAATTCGAAAAAAGAGATGTCCTTAAAGCTTAGAATTTTTGAAAATAAAGAGAGGGAAAGAAGTTAAAGATTTTCGAAAAAGAAGAAAGAGAAAGAAGAGTTAAAGAAACACCAAACTTTTAAAATAAAATAATCAATTAACTCACAATATTTAAAATTAAAATTAGAAAATTTGGAAGTTGGAAAGTCAAAGAGAGATTTTAAAATTAAAAGGAAGAAAGTCAAAGAGAGATTTTAAAATTCGGAAGTTGGAAAGAAAAAGTTAACAGAAAGAAACAAGATAAGAAAAGCTTTAAAATTTAAAGATTTTTAAATTCAAATTTAAAAGAAAGAAAAACTAACAAAATACTAAAATTGTGAAATTTGTATTTTTTAAAATAAAGATAATATAGCAAAATTTTGAAAATCGAAGAAAAAGATAAGATAAAGATTTAAAGATGGAAAAATAATCAAGAAAAATTAAATTAAATAAAAAGATTAATAACAGGACACAAAACTTAAAGTTTTTTAATCAAGAAAGAAAAAGATAGAAAATTTCAAAAATTTAAAAGAAAAGTTTTTATTTAAATTAAAAAAAAAAGAAAAACACTAAACGGACACCAAACTCAAAGATTTAGAAATCAAATAATACAAATTTCGAAACAAAATAGAGAGAGAAACACTAAAAGACCCCAAACTTAAAAGTTTTGAAATCAAACAAAAGAAAAACACCAAAAAATTTCGAACTCACAAAGAAAGAAATAAAAGGTAAAACAAATAAAAATCAAAAGCTTATGAAAGAAAATAAGAAAATTTTTTGAAAATCAATATAAAAAAAATAATTGTCCAAGACTACCAAGAAACACCAAACTTAAAAACTTTGACACAAAATTTGAAAGAAAGAAAAGAAAGATGACTAAAGATGAAAAGTTTTTGAAAAATTTTAAGAAAAGAAAGGTACCTAATCTAAGGAGCAAGACAACTGGTAGTTTGTCAATCACGAATAATCCCCGGCAACAGCCCCAAAACTTGGTGCGCAAAATTGAACTCACACAACTTCACCGGCAAGTGCATCGGGTCGTCCAAGTAATACCTTAGGTGAGTGAGGGTCGATCCCATAAGGATTGTTGGATTGGGCAAGCAGTGGTTATCTTGTAGATTCAGTCAAGCGAATAGAAAGATAATTGTTGTTGTTGAATGCGCATAAACAAGAAAATAAAGAAAACAGTAAAGAATTGATGTAGAAACAATAATGAGAAATTAGTTAAGGCTTTGGAGATGCTTTATCTTTCTAGATTAATACTTCTTATAGACTACTTTAACAATGAACGATTCATTCTATGGAAAAGCTATAAGTGATTAACTCCTGCCCTCTCAGGAAGTTAATTTCTTCTAATCCATCTCAAACGCCGTTGTCAGTGGTCATTCAATATGAACGAGGGTGAAGCTCACGCAATTCATTATCCTTTTATCCTACTCAAATCTTCTGGATTGAAGAATGAAGCTCAATGTTCTATCATTAGCACCACAAAAACCTCATTACCCATGACTAACGAGATTATATGTCATATATCCCAATTAGCCCAGATAAACCATTGGTCTAGGTGATACATTCTCAAGCTTTAGCTCAATATTATTCAGGTCAGGACTCGCAAGAACTCATGTAGAATAAGGGGTCACACTCTTGTTTCACCCCAAATTCATTAGATGAAGAACGAAAATAAATCATAAAGTATAATCAAACATATATTAAAATTGAGAAGTAATCATATTAATCCATAGAAATAAGCAGAGCTCTTAACCTTAACCTAGGAGGGTTAGTTGCTCAAAATTTACAGAAAAAACAGAGAAGATCTGTTCAATGTTGTACGTAAATTCCTACTTAATCCTAAGTGATATCCTCTTTAAATAGGAAATACTAACCCTATGAAATGTTAAATTTAAATTAAAAAGTACAAAGATAAGACATTATAAGCTAAGGGGTGCTAAAATCCACTTTGGGCCCACTTTGGTTGACTGCTTCATCCGAGCCTGGCGTTCAACTTGGACAATGGGCATTGAACGCCAGTTAGGGTGAATGCGCATTGAACAACAGTTACAGGGTGAATGCACATTAAACACCAGTTACGGGGTGAATGCACTGCTGCCTTGCTCCCTTGGTGGCATTGAATGCCATCTTTGAGCGTTCAACGCTAGGCTTGTTCCATGCTGGACGTTGAACTCTAAATGTGGACTTTCAACGTGAGTTATGGGGATGATTCTAGATAATAAGTATAAACTATTATATATTTCTTGAAAGCTCTAGAAGTTAGCTTTCCAACGTTGTCAAGAACTCATCAATTGGACGTCCGTAGCTCAAGATAATCTCGTTGGAATGTATGAAGGTCAGGATTTGACACCATCTGCTATCCTTTCTTTGTCCTTGATCAAGACTTTGCCAAAATTGCCCAAAAATTACGTAAAATCATAGAAAAAACATAAAAACACAAAGTAGCATAAAAAAGATGAATTTTGCACTAAAACACACTAGTCAAACTCAAAACGTCCAAAATTGGGCTCAGAGGCCCCCAAAATCGCTAGTCACTGCTTCATTAAGTGAGTCATGCGCCAGACTTGTGCGTATGCACATGGTTGTGTGCGTATGCACACTTGCTGATTCTCCACTTGTGCGTACGCACAGAAGGTTGTGCGTATGCACACTTTGGAATGCTCTTCTCTTTTGTTTCTTCTTGTGTTATCCCAATTTGCATGCTCTCATTCCACTTCTCCGAAGCCATTCTTGCCTAACTAGCCTGAAAACACTCAACAAAACACATCACGACATCAAATGGAATAAAAGTGGCATAAAATTGCTCAATTTAGGCATGAAAAAGCATGTTTTCACATTTAGGTGTAATTTAGAAAGAAAACACAGAAGTATGCTATTTAAGTGAATAAATGCAGGTTTATGTGATGAAATTCATTCAATTCAAGCCAAAATTCACTATCAAATATGGATTTATCAATTTCTCCACACTTAAGCAATAGCATGTCCTCATGTTAATCACCAACAAGGAGAAGGATCAAAGGGCAAGCAACTTATTGAATGAAACCATTTATATGCATGTAAGTATAATAAATGCTATTTGTTTCTATCTATACTATAGTTTCCTATTGAATTGGAAAAACAAACAAATAAATTCTAATCAACCCAAAATAAATCATTAGTGCTAAAGTAAAGAAGTAGTGCAATATGATCAAAATCCAAAGAGTTGGTTCGAAGTTTTCAAAATCAATGAGGCAACTTGCAAGAGAACACGAGATAGGAGTTGGAAACATAGGATTGAGAAATTGAACCCCTCATCGGATGTGTATACACTCTAATCGCTCACATGTTTAGGGTTGATTTGCTCAATTCTACTTTAATTATGCTCTCTGGTGCATGAATCCCCATGCTCTGTACAACTGTACCAGCAAGTGCACTGGGTCATTTAAGTAATACCTTAGCGAGCCAGGGTCGATCCCACAAGCAATGTGGTTTGAAGCAAGCTACGGTTATCTTGCAGGTCTTAGTCATACGAAATCAAGAAGTCATTGGTTTAAAGTTGGTTGAAGGCTTAAGAGGAATATTGTATAAAATACTTTTTATAATTCAATAGAATCAGTGATAGAAATATGGTTATGGATTGGAGTTGCTTTGTCTTTCTAAATTAACTTTGGTATTACTGTCTCCTTTGCTTGTGAGTGATTTCTTCTATGGCAGGTTATATGTGATTAGCACCATTGGCCACGATCATCAAACTCTTATGCTTCAGTTCAAATGCCGTATGGCGGCGGTCATCCAATCTGAACGAGGGTGAAGCTTTGGCAGTTCATTCTCTTTGGTGATCCTACTCAAAACGCCATAGACAAGGTCGAGTCTTCTAGATCAGAGAACGCTGCTGTTCCTTTGGGTTCTAGCCTCTACCACAGAGACCCTAATCTCCCCATAAATTGGCTGAACTGGTGTCTCGAGAAGTCCCCAACAAAGTCATGGATTAGCCGTCTGAGAGATGTATAATCCAGTCACGTATTCACACGGACCCAAGTAGACACGGGTGGTTGTCAGGAACGCGGTCCTAGTATGATGAACAGAGCTGATTGTCACTGATCATCCTATTCACCATGTTGAAGAACGAGTATACATCTTAGAATTAAATCAAACACGGATCGAAGAGAAATAGTAATACTTTTATTAATTCATAGGACTCAGCAAGCCTCCTCCCCTCAACCTCGGAGGTTTAGAAACTCATACTGATAGGAAATTACAATGGTAAAAAGGAAAAGTGGCATATCTCTCTTAAAGAGAGGTGTAAAAGTTCTTTAAATACTACGCTAATGACTAAAGATTACATAAAAATGGTAAAACAGTCTTTTTAGTGCTAAAATCCACTTCTAGAGCCCACTTGGTGAGTGTTTAGGCTGAGCTTTGATGGGATCCACGTGCTATGACACCTCTAGGGCATTGAACGCTGGCTAAGGGGTCCTCTCTGGGTGTTTGGACGCTGGGCTCGGCTCCTTGGGCGCTGGACGCCTGGAAGGGGGCAGGAAGCTGGTGTTGGACACCAATTTTGGGCCTTCTAATCTGAAGCAAAGTATGGACTATGATACATTTCTGGGAAACTCTGGAAGTCAGCTTTCTATAGTAGTTGAGAACGCTCAATTTGGACTTCTGTATCTCCAAAAAAGCTCTTCCAAGTGCAAGGAGGTCAGATCCAGACAGCATCTGCAGTGCTTTCTCTGTCTCTGAATCAGACTTTTGCTCCAGCTCCTCAATTTCAGCCAGAAAATACCTAAAATCGAACAAAAACACACAAACTCAAAGTAAAATCCAAAAATGTTAACACTAAAACATATAAAAACTTAATAAAAACTAAACAAAACATACTAAAAACTATATGAAAATGATGTCAAAAAGCGTAGAAAATATCTGCTCATCATTCTCCAGGATTTGTTTTTCATCTAGTGTTCAACAATTATTCGCATCAATACAACTATCATGAGGACTTTTTATAAGGTTGTAATAGGGCTAGGGTTAAGGTATGGGTGTATAAGGCTAAGTGAGCTAGAATTTGAATCTTTAATCAACTTAAGCTCTCACCTAACATATAACAACCTATGTAATTCCAACACAATATCTAGCTAACCATAATCTCACTTTTTCACATACTCATGCATTCTCTTCGATCACAACACATATGCGTTGTTATTATTTCTCTTCAAACTCACTTTTGTCCCCTTTTTATTCTTCCCCCTTTTTTTTAATTTAATTTTCTCTTTCATCCATAATAACATAATATATACAAAAGGTGAATGTATATGGTTTATGTATATGGTTTATATAATTCATATATGAGTATGTCACTACAAGAAAACTGGCAGATAGCGGTGGATATTTATGGCGGTTTTTTTCAACCGCTGCTAAATGGAATCTGCTAGCGGTTCTTGTGGCGGACTTAGAGGGGGCTACCAAATGTTCCCATTTTGCAGCGGTTTTTCTGCAACTGCCGTAAAATGTACCCATTTTGTAGCGGTTCTTGTGGCGGGTTTGGAGGGGGCTGCCAAATGGTCCTATTTTACAGCGGTTTTTTCTGTAATCGCTACAAAATGTCGAGTTGGTGATTACTTTGTACTCATTTAACAGTGGTTAATTACTAACCACTACAATATTATTTTAATTTCAATTTGTTTTGTTTAAACATTGCCTTGTTAAAATTATTCTAGTCCTCGCTATTTTTTTTACTGAAAACATGTTTCAAACACTACAACTTGATACATTAAATAAATTTTCAATTTTGTGTTACATAAAAAAATAATTCATTAATTAAAAAAAATATTATAAATCAATAACAAAAAACAAATTTATGAATCAGGTTTTTTCTTGTACTATCAGCGCATTTTGAGTTTGTATTCAAGCATAAATGGTAACAAAAAAATCAAGTGAACATCCAAATTCAAACTCAAAACAAAGTTCAATAGAGTATAAATCAGAATTACTAAAGTAGACAAACAAGTATTGAGTAAAAATTTTTTATCAATATCGTATTGACCTGATCAGAAAAATTTTGTCAAAAATCCACTACAGTGACGTGATAAAGGATCTGTTAAGTCATCTCCAAACCATGGCAACTTGTTCAGATCAAAAGCCCTTTTTGCAGCATGTACGTCATCTTCTCTATGCTGGGTGTTTAAAGTTTCATTGTCTTTTTCTGGAATATTATCGAGCTCAACATTCTTAGAGATGTTAATATCCACCAGAGGAGATAACATCTAAATCGTCTTCTGAATCAGTGTCTGCTCCATCTAGAGTGTCAGCAATTATTTCACCTGAATATTCAGCTGACACTGAATATATGAACATGCAACCAACAACATAAATCTACTTATTAACAGATAATGATAACTTCCAGGTTATTACCTAGTTATTAAGGTAAAACTTGCGGAATTATGGAAAGACGACTTTCCATATTAACAAATACAAAATTAATTATTACTATCTCCTTCGTCGGTAGTTTGGAAAGATTTCTTAGAAAGAAGCTCTCTAATAGTACGTTCTATATACTTCAATTCCTCTTTTAAAGCAATCTCTAACTCAACACCATGCGAGTTATTAAAGCGCATCTGCACCATAATAAAATGTATAGTTGATGGTCCTTTTTGTAATGCATATTGTGTCTCTGTGATTTACTTTCTATGCTAGAAATTTATTTCTAACCTTTAATCCAGCAAGTATGTCTTTAGAGGTCCTTCCAGCTACAAATGTCACAAAAACATAGCCAAATTTCTCCTCGTACCTTGATCCCCATTCATGATGTTCCTACAAATTTTAGCATGAACATAATAACTATCATTGATTAAATGTTGTAAGCATATATCAACTTAAAATACTTATTATTTAAATAATGTTTAACTCAAGTTTTTAAGGGTACAGCTAATGAACAGACCTACACAGTAGCTTTGTTCGCCATTTCCCGGTATTTATTAGAACAAGATCGTCCTGATATAGCCTCCAACCAAGACCTACATTCAACTTACGGGACCATATGTCTCTGGCAACCGTAATTGCATGTTCCAATGAAGAGAATCGAGAGGCCATAGCCATTTCGTTAGCGAATGTTGTGCCTGCACAGCATGATGAGAAATCCTCCGTTTTTATTTCTCCTGTTACAACACCATTTTATGTTACATATATTGGTCAATGATAACAATATTATAATTCAAGATAATTTACTCGAAGTCATAATTTTCTTTATTGGCGATTAATAACAACAACAATGATGATGACAATAATAAAGCCTTGAAAACTAACTTTTGCTAGCAAAAATTGTTGGAAGAAATGAGGAACTGGTGGTATTCATGAAAGTCAACATGAAATAAAAACTTAATTCAAATACAAAAATACAGATAGTAATGTAACTAGCAAACTGCATACATCATAAACACTGTTAAACTTTAAACACACAGATACTCTATAAATGATGTACATGTTTTCCATATTTTCATTATGTCTCATCATTGATGTTATCAGAAACATCTTCTATTTTGTCTTCTATATCATCATGCCTTGTCAACTGTAAATCACTGATGTCACATGCTGCTGACATGTTCAACTCGGGCTGTGGAGAAAAAGCAGCTTCAACTTCTTCAATCTCTCCTCCCATGTCATACAAGTCTCGTGGTTTTGCATGAACCATTACACTCCATTCTTGATCTACTTCATCATGTACATAGTACATGAGATGAGCTTCTGATACCAATATGTATGGTTCATCCTCTTCTTGATCACCGGTGTGAATAGGACGAGTGAAATTAACACCTGTAAGGCCCAGATGGTTTTTTTTTTATGCCTCTACTTGTAGTTGTATCAGCCCAAATACATCTAAACAAAACCACCGTGAAATGACAGCTGTAGTTTAGTTCGATTATGTCTACAATTTTTTCATAACAGGGAACACTACCAACAGCCACTCTATTGTCACGCATGCTGGCATAAATTCTTGTATTGGATGAGACATAAACTCTACTATTTTGGGTTTTTAGCCCATTTTCCTTTGTGATAGTTCTAAACTTGTACCCGTTGATATTGTACACCCCAAAACGTCTTGCCTGAAGCATGGGACCACATGCCAGCAATTTTATTTCTTTCGAATGTACAGTACTATCCATTGGAACTGGCACCATAAATTAGAGTTTCTTTGTATAAAATATTAGAATTTGAAATTTATAAATCTAGGGCACAAATAAGTTGGTCAGGTTAAATTTCTACGAACCTCAAGCTTGAACCATCGAGGAAATTCTGTATGCACAACACAGTCTATTTTCGATTGTGACCTTGTTTGATGACGTAATTTTTGCTTCGTTTCTGCCCTAAATATACTTTACGATATAACAAGAAATTAGTCCAACGACTAAGTGTTTGAAATAGGTTATATTCATGCTTAATGATTACATGTGCATATTTACTCAGTAAATGGGACGACGGCCTCGCAATTGACTAGCACATGACGATGTGCCTGATCTCTTTCTATCAGGGTCAGTCCAAAATGTAAAATAGCCTCTGAAACTTTTCCAATTGCTGGAAACATAGTACTTCCTGTATTGTCTAAAATATCAATAGGTTGATCATCAACTTGCGTTGGTCGGTTGATCCTAGTCTCAACATTACCCAAATATCTGGAGCAGAATGTGAAAATCTCTACAGATAAATAGCCCTCCGTAATTGAGCCTTCTGCTTGTGCCGTGTTACGCACCTATTGCTTCAGTTGTCCTAAGTACCTTTTACATAAATACAACATAACGCTTAGTATATACGCAACGAAATTGAAAAAAATGTCTTAAATGCGTGTAGTAGCAAGCTAACCTTTCTATCGGATACATCCACTGAAAATGTAACGGGCCACCAAGTTTTATTTCATCAACGAGATGCACCGTAAGGTGAACTGTGATAGTGAAGTAGGATGGAGGAAAAATTATTTCCATCTGACACAGAGTTTACACAACATGATTCTGAAGGGCGCCAAGCTACAAAGGGTTTATAGCTTTTCCACAGAGTTCTCAGAAAAATAAGGACAGATTCGCAATCACAGTGGATACCAGACTCGGCAATGCATTCTTCACCATAATTTGAAGTAATTGTTCCATTAGAATGTGACAGTCGTGACTTTTCAACCCATATAACTTGCACTGCCAGATGTCAACACGACGAGCAATATTGCTTGAGTAACCATCTGGAAAGACCACGTTTTGTAGAGTCTTCAGGAATACATCTTTCTGTGGATTTGACATTGTGAAGATTGTTGAAGAATATTTACCACCTTCATCCGGCCACAATTCAGGCCTTATGCCCATGCTTTGTAAATCTTTGCGAGCTTTAAGATTATCTTTTGATTTGATGTTATCGTTTAAGATAGTGAAGACCATACTGTCACAAATGTTTTTCTCTATATGCATCACATCAAGGTTATGACGCAACATGTGATCCTTCCAGTACGGGAGTTCAAAAAACACACTCCTCTTTTTCCAATACGAGTCATCTTGATCTGCATCTTCACCAATGCGTCTTCTTTTGGCCATCAAAGTTGAGTTCTTCCCAAACGATACCTGCATGTTACACTGCTGACTTAAGACATCTATTCTAAAATACTTCTTCTATGGATCTCTGCTTTCAACTTGTCCGTTAAGTTTACTCCAGTCTAGTCTATATTTATGGCTCTGATTCAAGAAGCGGCGATGGCCCATGTAACACCATTTTTGACTGAATATTAGTCGCTGAGCCTTAGCTTCCATGTTACCCGTGGGACATGCTAACCCACTGTATGTGTTTCACCCAGATAAATTTTCCAATCCTGGAAAATCGCTAATAGTCCACATTAGTACCGCACGCAACTTGAAAGTGGTCCCCTTATAAGCATCATAATTTTCAATGCAATCCCAGAGTTGCTTCAACTCATCTACGAAGGGCTCCAAATAAACATCAATGTCGTTACCCGGCATTTTAGGACCGGGAATAATCATAGATAGTATAAAATATGCCTGTTTCATGCGTAGCCAGGGAGGAAGATTGTACGGAATAAGAATCACATGCCAAATAGAATACTTCGTACTCATATTTTTGAAAGGATTAAATCCGTCACTAGCTAAAGCTAAACGAACACTGCAAGGATCGCTAGAAAAAAAGGATACTTTGCATCAAAGTCTTTCCATGCTTCAGTGTCCCTTGGATGCCTCAAGTACCCATCATTATTATCTGCCTCTTTATGCTATAACATGTTAGATGAAGTTTAGCTACACATGAATAACCATTGCAGTCATGGTATAAGAGGAAAGTAACGGAGAGTCTTCGCTGGGAGAGGCTTTCCATTTTTCTTGACAGGTATTTTGAGTTTCGTAACGGAACCCTTTTACGTCTTTTGCTTCCATCGTGAAGTCCCACACTGCTTGTTGCATTTGGTCGCGTCCTCATCATCACCCCGATACAACATGCAATTATTCGGGTATGCATCTATTTTCTCGTATTCAATCCCCAACTTTCGGATAGTTTTCTTGGCTTCATACAAAGTGGACGGGAGTTTGGCTTGCTCAAATGCATCCCACAATAAGTCCAAAATCATCGACATAGCCTTGTCACTCCCACCACACATACACTTAATGTGATAAAGCTTTACTAGGAAAGACAACTTTGAGTATTTTGAGCAGCCGGGATATAATTCATCCGCTCCATCCACAAGAAGATCGGCAAAACCCTGTGCCACGCGACTTAGAGCATTGTACAAGTACGACAACTCCAAATCATCGTCTTCTACAGTATCCCCTGTTGTGGTCTCCTCACCTCCAGGAGGCATTGTGAAGTTAAATGCCTCGTGCACCATTTGAAAATACAGATTCACCTCGGTTGTAGGTTTCTCAACTATCAGTGTGCAAGTAGAGCTCTCCTCAGCTGGTTTCTCACCATGACGCAACCACAAATTATATCCGAGGGGAAAGGGCTTTATCAATAGGTGGTCATATGCATCCTCTCTTATTTGCATAAATTGAAACCCACATTGAGAGCATGGACACTTTATCATGTTATCCGATGATGCATTCGCAAATGCAAAGTCAAGGAACTTATTAAGTCCTCATCTATATTCTATGCTATCTCGTGGCTTAAGAATCTAAGCTTTGTCCATATCTATTACACACCAAATATATGGTTTAATAATTAATATAATACAACTTTTTCAAAGCTAAAATAATGTTAAGTATCTTAGTGTATTTTATCCACATGATATAACAAATACCGTTCTAAAAACATAAGATATATGACAAAATACGTGTGCAACTAAAAACATTAAAATTTATACTAAACTGTGTAGTAAAGGCAGAATATAAAACTGATATAAAACAAAAAATACGATACATAATTACATTTATAATACGACACATCATTGAGTAAATGTGGGAAAAGGTGACAAAAATCCTCTAAATTCAACACAAGATAAATCCTAAAAATGGGGTTTATCAACTCTTGAGCTTCTTCAATTTTCTTTCTCATGTGAATTGAACCTCCTGCAGAATGATCTAAGGACATATTGGCTATATCTGTGAGTCTGTAAAAGAGGATGTCTAGCTTTACCCATTTTAAAAATATTTTTGTAGCATCATTCTGTACCTCCCCGTGGCATCATAAAGAGACTCACTCTCTTCTTGCTTGAAACCTTGAATGTTCAGTCGTAGCTGGGTTAGCTTCCTCGGGGGGAAGTATTGGTTCAAGAACTTGTCCACCTGTTTATTCCATGTTTTCAAGCTTGATTTGGGTTGAGTATCCAGCCACCTTTTTGCTTGCCCTTTTATAGCAAATGGAAAGAGCAGCAGCCTGTAGACATCCTAGTCTACTCCTTCGGCTTGTATTGTGTAAGAAATCCGTAGGAAGTCTGCAAAGAATTCCATGGGCTCCTCTTGTGGGAGTCATTGGAACTGGCAGTTTTGTTGCACTAAGGTGATGAGCTGTGGGTTGAGCTCAAAGTTTGCTTCTCGAATAGGGGGTATACAAATGCTTCTTTCATAGAAGTCAGGAGTGGGGGTTATGAATGACCCCAAGGTTCTTCTTGGATGTGCATTATCAAGTGGATTCATGCTGAATTTTTGTTTTCTATTCCTGCCTACACAAACAAAGAACAAAGCAAAGAAAATGTGGGGGCCTCTATGTTAAGTATAGGGAACTCTCGGTGAGATGTCCTACAGAGATACGAAGTATATTAGAGAAATAATAATAAAGACAAAAAATTTAATAGAATAGTGATGAGCGGATAATTTATACGCTTTTTGGCATTGTTTTTAGATAGTTTTTACTTAGTTTAAGCTACTTTTAGGGATGTTTTCATTAGTTTTTATGTTAAATTCACATTTCTGGACTTTACTATGAGTTTTTGTGTTTTTCTGTGATTTCAGGTAAATTCTGGCTGAAATTGAGGGAATTGAGCAAAACTCTGAAGAAGGCTGACAAAAGGACTGCTGATGTTGTTGGAATCTGACCTCCCTGCACTCGAAATGGATTTTCTGGAGCTACAGAACTCCAATTGGCGCGCTCTCAACGGCGTTGGAAAGTAGACATCCAGGGCTTTCCAGAAATATATAATAGTCTATACTTTATTCGAAGATTGACGACGTAACTTGGCGTTGAACGCCAAGTACAAGCTGCTGTCTGGAGTTAAACGCCAGAAAAACGTCATGATCCGGAGTTGAACGCCCAAAACACGTCATAACTCGAAGTTCAACTCCAAGAGAAGCCTTAGCTCGTGGATTGATCAAGCTCAGCCCAAGCATACACCAAGTGGGCCCTGGAAGTGGATTTATGCATCAATTACTTACTCATGTAAACCCTAGGAGCTAGTCTAGTATATATAGGACATTTATCTATTGTATTAGACATCTTTTGACAGTTTAATCTCTTGAATATTCGGTCACTTGATCATGGAGAGGGCTGGCCATTCGGCCATGCCTGAACCTTCTTCTGCTTATGTATCTTCAACGGTGGAGTTTCTGCACACCATAGATTAAGGGTGTGGAGCTCTCTGCTGTACCTCAAGTATTAATGCAATTCTATTTTCTTTTATTTAAATCTCTCTTATTCTTATTCTAAGATATTCATTCGTACCCAAGAACATGATGAGTGTAATGATGAAAGTGACGATCATTATCATTCTCACTTATGAACGCAC
>NC_029775.3:58147514-58155157 GCF_000817695.3 Arachis duranensis | reverse complement strand
GGATCATTTTCCCGAGAGGATTGAAAGTAGCCACCGCTGATGGTGAACCCCTATACGCAGCTTGCCATGGAAAGGAGTAAGAAGGATTGAGTTGAAGAAGTGGGAAAGCAGGCGTCCTTGAGCCACATAGTATCTCCATTCGCTTATCTGAAATTCCCACCAATGAATCTACATAAGTATTCTATCCCTTTTATTATTTATTTTCTTATTTCTATTTTCGAAAACCCATAAACCATTTTAATCTGCCTAACTGAGATTTGCAAGGTGACCATAGCTTGCTTCATACCAACAATCTCTGTGGGATTGACCCTTACTCACGTAAGGTATTACTTGGATGACCCACAATTTATCACACCATGATCTCTTTGGGGTATTTTTGATTTCATACAAATACAAAGAGACCAACTTTGAAGATCACAATTTTGTCCACCAAATAGAAATATAAAAGTCAATCCAAAATTATCGAATTTTTTAAGACTTAAACAAGAAAGGAGTTCATAATATTTTTGAAATTTAAAAAGGAAACAACTAATTAGACACCAAACTTAAAAGTTTTGAAATTAAAGATACTAATTTTCAAAACTTTGAAAGAAAACACTAAAAGACACCAAATTTTAAAATTTTGAAACCAAGTAAAGAAAAATATCAAGGATTTCGAATAAGAAGGAAGAAAATTAAGAACAATTTTCGAAAGACTCAGGAAAAGAAACAAAAACTAGAAGGACACCAAACCTAAAACTGATACACGACCCAAACAAAGAAAAAAGATAACTAAAGATGAAAATATTTTTGAAAATTTTTAAAGAAGAAAAGACTATACATAAAAAGAACAACATTGGTAAGTACCTGATCTAAGGAGAAAGACAAACATTAGTTTGTAAATCTCGAACAATCCCTGGCAACGGCGCCAGAAACTTGGTGTACAAAATTAGAACTCGCACAACTAAACCGGGAAATGCACTCTCAATCAGTAGCTCAATACAATCTAGGTTAGGAGTCACATAAACTCATGCAAAATAAGAGGTCATACTTCCGTTCCACCCCAGATTCATAAGGATGAAGGACAAAACCACATCATGGAATAGAATAAATCATATGTTGAAATAGAAACAGTAATATTATTAATCCATAGGAATCAGCAGAGTTCCTAACCATAATCTAGGAGGTTTAGTTACTCATAGTGTACAGAAAATGACATACGATATGTTCTGAGGGGCTGAAGATCCTAAACAAAGGTGATATTCACCTATATATACAAATATAATAATTAAAATTTACAAAAGTGAAATAAACTAAGCAGAAAGGTGCGAAAATCCACTTCTAGGCCCACTTGGTGAGTATTTGGGATGAGTTGTTGTCTAACTTGGATGACTGAGCATTGAACGCCCACTAGGGTGTAAGATGCACTGCCTTGAGCTCCCTTGGGGGAATTGAACGCCAGTTTTGGGCATTCAACACTGGCCTTGGTCCTCTTAGGGTGTTGAACGCCAGAAAGGTGGTACTTTGGCCATTCAACGCCCAATTTGGGCAGTCCAATCCAAAGAAAAGTATTAACTATTATATATTGCTAGAAAGCTCTAAAAGTTAGCTTTCCAAAGTCATTGTAAGCACGTCTATTGGACCTTTGTAGCTCCAGAAATTCTTGTTTGAATGCATGGAGGTCAGGATTTGACAACATCTACACTCCTTTCTTTGCCTCTAAATCAGACTTTGCCAAAACTTGTCCAAAATCACCTAAAATCATAAGAAAAACACAAAAGCTGAAAGTAGTATCCAAAAAGTGAATTTAGAATTAAAACCTACTAAACCATAATAAAACTTAACAAAATATACTAAAAATAGTAGGAAAATAGCATCAGAAAGCGTATAAAATATCCGCTCATCACTATGTTAGAGTATCGAGAACTCCTTGTTAGAAACTCTAAAAAAGAAATCAGGTGAGATAAAATGAAGAGAATTCGAAAAAGAGATGTCCTTAAAGCTGAGAATTTTTGAAAATAAAGAGAGGGAAAGAAGTTAAAGATTTTCGAAAAAGAAGAAAGAGAAAGAAGAGTTAAAGGAACACCAAACTTTTAAAATAAAACAAACAATTAACTCACAAGATTTAAAATTAAAATTAGAAAATTTGATTTAAATTTTTTTTTGAATATTAAAAGGAAGAAAGTCAAAGAGAGATTTTTAAATTCAGAAGTTGGAAAGAAAAAGTCAAGACAAAGAAACAAGATAAGAAAAGTTTTAAAATTTAATGATTTTTAAATTCAAATTTAAAAGAAAGAAAAACTAACAAAATACTAAAATTGTTAAATTTGTATTTTTTAAAATAAAGATAAGATAACAAAAATTTAAAAATCAAAGAAAAAGATAAGATAAAGATTTAAAGAAGGAAAAAATAATCAAGAAAAATTAAATTAAATAAAAAGATTAATAACAGGACACGAAACTTAAAGTTTTTTAATTAAGAAAGAAAAAGATTGAAAATTTCAAAAATTTAAAAGAAAAGTTTTTTTTAAATTAAAACAAAAAGAAAAACACTAAACGGACACCAAACTCAAAGATATAGAAATCAAATAATACAAATTTTGAAACAAAATAGAAAGAGAAACACTAAAAGACCCCAAACTTAAAAGTTTTAAAATCAAACAAAAGAAAAACACCAAAAAATTTCGAACTCACAAAGAAAGAAATAAAAGGTAAAACAGATAAAAATCAAAAGCTTATGAAAGAAAATAAGAAAATTTTTTTAAAATCAATATAAAAAAAATAATTGACCAAGACTACCAAGAAAAACCAAACTTAAAAACTTTGACACAAAATTTGAAAGAAAGAAAAGAAAGATGACTAAAGATGAAAAGTTTTTGAAAAATTTTAAGAAAAGAAAGTAAGAAACACAATTAAAAGAAAAACAATTAAATGTACCTAATCTAAGGAGCAAGTGATAAGAAAATAAAAACAAACAAAAGGATAGATAAGGGGGGATTTTCCTACTAGACCTCTAAGAAACCTGTTCTTAGCAACCTAGGTCACCGGAAAGGATTCCCTACTAGACCTTCAAAGAACTTATCCTTGACAACCTAGATCAGAGGGATGAAAATTGAATCACTCAATTTTCTCCATGCAACAAGCGAAGCAAATCACTCACCTCACTTAATCACACAATAAAAAGTTAAATAGACCCCTAACAAAGGTGTTTAAATAATTGTCTCACCAAAGGTGTTTAAATAGACCCGTAACAAACTAACTAAAAGTTAAGATAACTAATTTAAATCTGATTTGATCTTATTGGATTAGATCAGATTTGATTTAAAGTTTAACATTCTAAAGATATGATAACTAATTTAAATCAGATTTGATCTTAATTGATTAGATCAGATTTGATTTAAATTTAAAATTCCTAAAAATACTACTAAGCAAATCGGAAGTAAATCAAATCTTCCAACAAACTCTAATAGCAAAATAAATTAAAATAAATTATTAAGAAATTCAAAAATAATAATAATTTATGCCTCCCACAGAATTTGAAAAGCATTATTGGGCTTCTTGCTGTCCTGACTTAGCCCAATGGGCCTTATGAGTTGTCGCCTTTTTAGCACTACTATTTTTGAGACGGACTCTTGGTCTTCTTGATGTCCAAGACTGGCATGGTACAATTCTTCTAGTATTCAAATCCATGAATATGACAAGATTACCATTTTGCCCTTTAACTTCAAAATGACGAAAATGCTCTCCTGAGCACGTATCATTCTCTCCCTCTTCAAAAAGATTCGTCCTCGAATCTTGAATGAGATGCTCTTCGTCCCTCCAAGAAATCCAAACCCAATCTCCGGGTTTAAATACCATTGTTTGATGGCTCTTCTATATCCACTGAATTGTAGCTATGTCCCTCATGTGTGCAAGTTCAATCTTTCCAACCATGGTTTCACCATCTTGTCCAAAGTGTGCAATTTGTCTTTCTACCTTTTCATCCATATTAATGCCTCCATGATGGACCAGTGAATCTACAACGCCTGAAAAATTTGATATAAAAACACTAGGAATTTCGTGGTTAGATGTATGAGAAACTAAGGACTCTGTGGATTTCAATGAGACTAATGCACTTTTGTCTAAGCTAGAACTTTCTAGATCTCTCTCACAAGTGTGTTTATTGAACTCAATTTCTTTTTCACTCATTGACTCCTCTCGCTCACTATTCTCATCTTTTCTCTCAAACCCCTCGCTTTCAATCAAACATGGATTCTTTTCACTCAAACACCCAATGTCTTTCTCAGTTTCTTTTCTCTCATATTCTTCAGATTGCTCACATCCCAAGGACCCAGTTGAGAAAGTCTGCATTGTTGAATCTTCCAAGGATACATCACCCTCTACGGCATACTCAACAAATTCTTTCATCTCTGGCTTTGAAGAAGAATGAAAGATAGGCGTAGAAGAATTCCTCTTATTATGGTGAGCTATCATTTGTTGCACCTGTTCCCAGTCAATGGCCAATTTGACCAAATTGTCCATTGTTGTGTAACGATAACGTTGGACTTCATCTGCAAGTTCTTCACGTAATCCAAACAAAAATTGGTTCTTAAGAACCTCAGGACTCCTTTTAATATTAGCCATGTCCATCAAATATAGAAACTCCTTGTGGTGCTCCATCACTGATTGTGAGCCTTGTTGTAACGTAAAAAATTTTCCAAAAAATGTATTATGGTATGATGATGGCACAAACTGCCTCCTCATGATTTTCTTCATCTTCTCTAGCTGCTAATTGGGCACTTTCTGTGCCGTCTTCTAGATCTTCCTAATTCAGTCCACCATATACGGGCAACATTGGAAAAATTGGCTTGTACCAGTTGAACCTTCTTTTCTTCTGAAAGGACGTAATTTGTAAAAATCGATTCGATCTTCCTTTCCCATCTGAAATACGCTTCAAGATCATTCCTCCCTTTGAATGCAGGGATTTCAAACTGAGAACTTTTTTTCACATATGAGCTTCCTTCATCATCACTATCGTAATACTCAATTATTTTTTTATTATTTTTTTCCAAACACTGACTTAAAGATAGAATAATTGCAAAAACAAAATTAAAAAAAAGAATTTTTTTTCATTTTTTTTCATTTGACTCTAATGTGAATTTACAGAAATTAAAGAGAGAAAAAAAAGAGACTAAACAAGACCCATGAAACGTGTAGATAAATAACAATTTACCTACGACCTGTAACCGATACCAGATGATAAAGAAAAATAACAAAACAAAAGGATAGATAAGGGGGGATCTTCCTACTAGACCTCTAAGAAACCTATTCTTAGTAACCTAGGTCACCGGAAAGGACTCCCTACTAGACCTTCAAAGAACCTATCATTGACAACCTAGATCAGAGGGATGAAAATTGAATCACTCAATTTTCTCCATGCAACAAGCGAAGCAAATCACTCACCTCACTTAATCACACAATAAAAATGTGTATAAAGCACTAAGGAAATTTTATTCATCAAAAGTTATTCCAAATTGTCTCACCAAGGTGTTTAAATAGACCCCTAACAAACTAACTAAAAGTTAGGATAACTAATTTAAATCAGATTTGATCTTATTGGATTTTATCAGATTTGATTTAAATTTTAACATTCTAAAGATATGATAACTAATTTAAATCAGATTTGATCTTAATTGATTAGATCAGATTTGATTTAAATTTAAAATTTTTAGAAATACTACTAAGCAAATCGGAAGTAAATCAAATCTTCCAACAAACTCTAACAGCAAAACAAATTAAAATAAATTATTAAGAAATTCGAAAATAATAATAATTTATGCCTCCCACATAATTTGAAAAGCATTATTGGGCTTCTTGCTGACCTGACTTAGCCCAATGGGCCTTATGAGTTGTCGCCCTTTCAGCACTACTGTTTTTGGGACGGACTCTTGGTCTTCTTAATGTCTAAGACTGGCATGGTACAATTCTTCTAGTATTCAAATCCTTGAATATGACAAGATTACCATTCTTCCCTTTAACTCCAAAATGACAAAAATGCCCTCCTGAGCACGTATCAGCAAGACAACTGGTAGTTTGTCAATCACGAATAATCCCTAGCAACGGCCCTAAAACTTGGTGCACAAAATTGAACTCACACAACTTCACCAGCAAGTGCATCGGGTCGTCCAAGTAATACCTTAGGTGAGTGAGGGTCGATCTCATGAGGATTGTTGGATTGGGCAAGCAGTGGTTATCTTGCAGATTTTAGTCAAGCGAATAGAAAGATAATTGTTGTTGTTGAATGCGCATAAAGAAGAAAATAAAGAAAACAGTAAAGAAATGATGTAGAAACAATAATGAGAAATTAGTTAAGGCTTTGGAGATGCTTTATCTTTCTTGATTAATACTTCTTATAGACTACTTTAACAATGAATGGTTGATTCTATGGAAAAGCTATAAGTGATTAACTCCTGCCCTCTCAGCAAGTTAATCTCTTCTAATCCATATCAAACGCCATTGTCAGTGGTCATTCAATATGAACGAGGGTGAAGATCATGCAATTCATTATCCTTTTATCCTACTCAAATCTTCTGGATTGAAGAATGAAGCTCAATGTTCTATCATTAGCACCACAAAAACCTCATTACCCATGACTAACGAGATTATATGTCATATATCCCAATTAGCCCAGATAAACCGTTGGTCTAGGTGATGCATTCACCCCAAATTCATTAGATGAAGAACGACAATACATCATAAAGTATAATCAAACATATATTAAAACTGAGAAGTAATTATATTAATCCATAGAAATAAGCAGAGCTCTTAACCTTAATCTAGGAGGTTTAGTTGCTTAAAATTTACAGAGAAAAAAGAGAAGATCTGTTCAATGTTGTATGTAAATTCCTACTTAATGCTAAGTGATATCCTCTTTAAATAGGAAATACTAACCCTATGAAATGTTAAATTTAAATTAAAAGGTACAAAGATAAGACATTATAAGCTAAGGGGTGCTAAAATCCACTTTGGGCCCACTTTTGTTGACTGCTTCATCCGAGCCTGGCGTTCAACTTGGACAATGGGCATTGAATGCCAGTTAGGGTGAATGCGCATTGAAAAATAGTTACAGGGTGAATGCACATTAAACACCAGTTACGGGTGAATGCACTGCTGCCTTGCTTCCTTGGTGGCGTTGAATGAGCTGAGGTTTCAACTCAAAGTTATGGGCATGAACATTTGGTGTAGCAATACTACTCCCACAATGTCTTGGATCAGGGATAGTATACGAGGATAACACCCTTCTAGCTTGTCCATCATTATTGTTGTTGACCCCTCCAGGAGGATTTTGCATTTCATCCTCCATGACTTTATCTTCTCCCTCTGACTCCTCTGACTCCTCTTCACCGACTATTAGCTTTCCTCTTTCCGCTCTCCTTATCCTTCGGAGGGTTCTCTCGTCCTCAATATTACGTCTGCTAGCTCCTGACATACACAAACAAAACCAAAATCACAAGTGAGACACTCTAGAATTAGAGTGAAATTGGGGTTAGTGAAACAAAATATCAAACAGTTAGTGGGCTTAACAAAAACACAAAGAAAATGCTTAATCTAAACCACCTTTCACTTAATCATTGTCAATCTTTCCAATCCCCGGCAACGGCGCCAAAAACTTGATACGTAAAAAT
>NC_029775.3:58139555-58140445 GCF_000817695.3 Arachis duranensis | reverse complement strand
AAGATCTTCAATCTTGAGTTGAATAACAACACCTTTTGGCCCGGTTCGAATGTTCTTTGAGAGATCCTCTTATCATGCCATCTCTTTGCTTTCTCTTTGTATATTTTGGCATTGTCATATGCCTCCAATCTGAACTCCTCAAGTTCATTGAGTTGTAGCAACCTCTTCTCTCCTGCTGCTTGAGCATCTAAGTTCAGAAGTTTGGTGGCCCAAAAGGCCTTATGTTCAAGCTCCACAGGGAGGTGGCATGCCTTTCCATACACTAGCTGAAATGGAGATTTTTCTATGGGTGTCTTGAAGGCTGTCCTATATGCCCAAAGTGCATCATCCAGCTTCCTAACCCAATCCTTTCTTGTTGTTCCCACAGTTTTCTCCAAGATCCTTTTTAGCTCTCTGTTGGCAGGTTCAGCTTGCCCATTGGTTTGAGGGTGATATGGTATGGCCACTTTGTGAGTAACACCATATTTGTGAAGTAAAGAATTTAGTTGCTTGTTGCAAAAGTGGCTTCCCCCATCACTTATAAGTCCCTTGGGCACTCCAAATCTAGTGAAGATGTTCTTCTTGAGGAATTGCAAGACCACGTTGGTATCACATGTGGTGGTGGCTAGTGCTTCTACCCATTTGGAGACATACTCTACCGCTACCAAGATGTATTTGAATGTGTAAGATGGAGGAAAAGGTCCCATGAAATCTATTCCCCACAAATCAAAGAGTTCCACTTCCAAAATGAACTTCTGAGGCATCTCATTTTTCTTTGACAAACCCCCTGTTCTTTGACATTCATTGCAATGGCTCACAAACTCCCTAGCATCCTTGAAGATTGAAGGCCAATAGAAACCACTTTGAAGGACCTTTGCAGCAGTTCTTTCAGCCCCAAAATGACCACCATA
>NC_029775.3:58138550-58139481 GCF_000817695.3 Arachis duranensis | reverse complement strand
CCTTGTAGTTGGCCATGTCTGCAAACCAAGGGACATGTTGAATGTGCAAGAGGTGTTCATCTGGAAATTCTTCATTTATTGATGGAAGGTTGTCTTGGCATGCATCTTGTGGTAGCCTTGATAAGTGGTCAGCAACTTGATTTTCATTGCCCTTTCTATCTTTGATCTCAATGTCAAACTCTTGTAGGAGTAGCACCCATCTGATTAGCCTTGGTTTGGCATCCTGTTTTGACATAAGATACTTAATAGCAGCATGGTCAGTATACACTAACACTTTGGATCCAATCAAATATTGTCTAAACTTATCAAAAGCGTATACCACAGCTAGTAGCTCTTTCTCTGTTGTGGTGTAGTTTCTTTGAGCTTCATTCAATACCTTGCTTGCATAGTAGATGACATGAAGCTTCTTTTCCTTCCTCTGCCCCAACACAGCACCGATTGCAAGGTTGCTTGCATCACACATGAGTTCAAAAGGTAGTCCCCAAGTTGGGGGTGTGATGATTGGTGCTGTGGTGAGCTTAGCCTTTAGAGTTTCAAAAGCATGTTTGCATTCATCATCAAAGATAAAAGGATTGTCTACCACCAGCAAATTGCTTAGTGGCTTTGCTATTTTGGAAAAATCTTTGATAAATCTCCTATAGAATCCAGCATGCCCCAAGAAACTTCTAACGGCTTTCACACTAGTTGGCAAAGGAAGTTTTTCTATAATTTATACTTTTGCCTTGTCAACCTCTATACCCTTTCTTGAAATTTTATGACCAAGAACAATGCCTTCGGGTACCATGAAATGGCACTTCTCCCAATTCAAAACTAAATTGGTTTCTTGGCACCTTTTCAATACTAGGGTAAGATGATGCAAGCAAGTATTGAAAGAGTCACCAAAAATAGAGAAATCATCCATAAAGACTTCAATAAATTTTTCTACCATGTC
>NC_029775.3:58132763-58133699 GCF_000817695.3 Arachis duranensis | reverse complement strand
TTTTTGTCAATAACGCTGGCCTTAATGCACGTTGGCAACGTGCATCACAATTTCCTGGAAGTGAAGTTTGAGACTTGGGCGTTGCTAGCCCAAGTTGTTGCTAACAACTTGCTTTTCCTCTTCTTGGCTCTACTTTCATGCTAAATGTAGCCCAGAATTTGAGTGTCAACCTTCTGCTTCAATATGGACTATTATACATCATTGGAAAGCTCTTGATGTCTACTTTCCAATGCCACTGGAATCACCTCAATTGGACTTTCCTAGCTCAAGTTATGCTTCCTCAAAGAAGGTAAGGTTAAGTTGCCAAGTTGTTGCCAAAAACGCACCTTCACTCCCACGTTGGCAACGTGCCCGTGCCTGACCTCCCAAGGCAGGGACTTGGGGCTGGTGTTGTTGCAAAACACGCCCCCTTGCTAGCACGTTGGCAACGTGCTCGTGCCCCCCTCCAGGGCTCATCTCTAGCCTTCTTGAATTCAACTTCATGTTCTTGTTTTTAGGGCCTAAAGGTGACTCTGGTTTGGCTTCAATTTTGTGCTCCACCATAGACTATCATATATGGTTGGAAAGCTCTGAATGTTAGCTTTCCAACACAACTGGAAGAACATCAATCGGACATCTGTAGCTCAAGTTATGGTCCTTTGAAGGAGGCATGGTCATGCTGTGAGCGCCCAAGCTTAACAAAGCGAAAATTTTGCTTCCACGCTCATTTTTGCCTCATGATCCTGTGGGGATTCCCTTGTAAGTTGGGTTAGCACTTTACGGTTGAAAGCTTGGTAGGTGTCCAAGTCAAGTTCAGATTTGGGAATAGAATCTGGATTTGTCGCAGATAGGATTGGATAGATCCTAAGGAAGAATTTCTGTATGTAATCTGATGATTATAGTGAAATTCCATCACTGTTGTGATGGAGACTGGATGTAGGCTGCATTGCACTTAGT
>NC_029775.3:58123952-58132300 GCF_000817695.3 Arachis duranensis | reverse complement strand
CTCCTTTCTCAAGTTGGCAACGCCAACTTCTTCTTCTTGGTTGCCTGGCGTTGTCCATAAAAACGCACCCTATTCCCAAGTTGGCAACGCCAACTTCTTCTTCTTGGTTGCCTGGCGTTGTCCATAAAAACGCACCCTATTCCCAAGTTGGCAACGCCAACTTCTTCTTCTTGCCCAGCTTGCATCATTCTTGCTTCCATGCTTCCTTGTTTCATCACCTATCATCAACAAAGGAAATAGCTTCAAAGTCTTACAAAGTCTTACCAATTCATACAATAAATTTCATGAGATTCATTCATACTCATTCATGTATGTATTCTTTAAATTATTTGCATGAATTTGGCTAGAATCAACATGTTCCTTGGTGTTCTCATGCATGAAGATAAAACTCATAAAAGGACTTGTTTATTTAGAGAAAATGAGTGAAATTAAGCTAAAACTAACTAAACTAACTAGCTAATATAACAAATATGCAATTGCATCAGTGATCCTACTCAAAATGCCACAGACAAGGTCGAGTCATCCGGATCAGAGAACGCTGCTGTTTATTTGGGTTCTAGCCTCTACCACAGAGACTCTAATCTCCCCGTAAATTGGCTGAACTGGTGTCTCAAGAAGTCCCCAACAAAGTTGTGGATTAGCCGTCTGAGAGATGTATAATCCAGTCAGGTATTCACACGGACCCAAGTAGACATTAGTGGTTGTCAGGAACGTGGTCCTAGTATGATGAACAGAGCTGATTGTCACTGATCATCGTATTCACCATGTTGAAGAATGAGTATACATCTTAGAATTAAATCAAACACAGATCGAAGAGAAATAGTAATACTTTTATTAATTCATAGGACTCAGTAGGCCTCCTCCCCTAAACCTCGAAGGTTTAGAAACTCATACTGATAGGAAATTACAATGGTAAAAAGGAAATATGGAAAATCTCTCTTAACGAGAGGTGAAAAAGTTCTTTAAATACTAAGCTAATGACTAAAGATTACATAAAAATGGTAAAACAGTCTTTTTAGTGCTAAAATCCACTTCTAGAGCCTACTTGGTGAGTGTTTAGGCTGAGTTTTAATGGGAACCATGTGCTATGAGGCCTCTAGGGCATTGAACGCTGGCTAAGGGGTCCTCTCTGGGCGTTTGGACGCTGGGCTCGGCTCCTTGGGCACTGGACGCCTGGAAGGGGGCAGGAAGCTGGCATTGGACACCAATTTTGGGCCTTCTAATCTGAAGCAAAGTATGAACTATGATACATTTCTGGGAATCTCTGGAAGTCAACTTTCCATAGTAGTTGAGAACGCTTAATTTGGACTTCTGTATCTCCAGAAAAGCTCTTCCAAGTGCAAGGAGGTCAGATCCAGACAGCATCTGCAGTGCTTTCTCTGTCTCTGAATCAGACTTTTGCTCCAGCTCCTCAATTTCAGTCAGAAAATACCTGAAATTGAACAAAAACACACAAACTCAAAGTAGAATCCAAAAATGTTAATTTAACACTAAAACCTATAAAAACTTAATAAAAACTAAACAAAACATACTAAAAACTATATGAAAATGATGTCAAAAAGCATATAAAATATCCGCTCATCATTCTCCAAGATTTGTTTTTCATCTAATATTCAACAATTATTCAATGCATCAATACGACTATTATGAGGACTTTTTATAAGGTTGTAATAGGGCTAGGGTCAAGGTATGGGTGTATAAGGCTAAGTGAGCTAGAATTTGAATCTTTAATCAACTTAAGCTATCACCTAACATATAACAACCTATGTAATTCCAACACAATATCTGGCTAATCATAATCTCACTTATTCACATACTCATGCATTCTCTTCAATCACAACACATATGCGTTGTTATTATTTCTCTTCAAACTCACTTTTGTCCCCTTTTTATTCTCCCACCCTTTTTTTTCAATTTTATTTCTTTTTCATCCATAATAACATAATATATACAAAAGGTGAATGTATATGGTTTATGTATATGGTTTATATAATTCATACATGAGTATGTCACTACAAGAAAATCGGCAGATAGCGGTGGATATTTAGTGGCGGTTTTTTTCAACCGCTGTTAAATGGAATCTACTAGCGATTCTTGTCTTATTTTACAGCAGCTTTTTCTGTAATCGCTACAAAATGTCGAGTTGGTGATTACTTTGTACTCATTTTGTAGTGGTTAATTACTAACCACTACAATATTATTTTAACTTGAATTTGTTTTGTTTAAACATTGCCTTGTTAGAATTATTCTAGTCCACGCTATTTTTTTACTGAAAACATGTTTCAAACACTGCAACTTAATACATTAAATAAATTTTCAATTTTGTGTTACATAAAAAATAATTCATTAATTAAAAAAATATTATAAATCAATAACAAAAAACAAATTTACGAATAAGGTTTTTTCTTGTACTATCAGTGCATTTTGAGTTTGTATTCAAGCATAAATGGTAACAAAAAAATCAAGTGAACATCCAAATTGATAAACTCAAAACAAAACTCAATAGAGCATAAAAATCAGAATTACTAAAGTAGATAAACAAGTATTGAGTCAAAATTTCTCATCAACATCGTATTGACCTGGTCAGAAAAACTCTGTCAAAAATTCACTACATTGACGTGATAAAGGATCTGTTAAGTCATCTCCAAACCATGGCAACTTGTTCAGATCAAAAGTCCTTTTTGCAGCATGTACATCATCTTCTCTATGGTGGGTGTTTGAAGTTTCATTGTCTTTTTCTAGAATATTATCGAGCTCAACATTCTTGGAGATGTTATATCCACCGAAGGAGATAGCATCTAAATCGTCTTCTGAATCAGTGTCTGCTCCATCTAGAGTGTTAGCAATTATTTCGCCTGAATATTCAGCTGACACTGAATATATGAACATGCAACCAACAACATAAATCTACTTATTAATAGATAATGATAACTTCCAGGCCATTACCTAGTTATTAAGGTAAAAAATTGTGGAATTATGGAAAGACGACTTTCCATATTAACAAATACAAAATTAATTATTACCATCTCATTCGTCGGTAGTTTGGACAGATTTCTTAGAAAGAAGCTCTCTAATAGCACGTTCTATATACTTCAATTCCTCTTTCAAAGCAATCTCTAACTCAACACCATGCGAGTTATTAAAGCGCATCTGCACCATAATAAAATGTATAGTTGATGGTTCTTTTTGTAAAGCATATTGTGTCTCTGTGATTTACTTTCTATGCTAGAAATTTATTTCTAACCTTTAATTCAGCAAATATGTCTTCAGAGGTCCTACCAGCTACAAATGTCACAAAAACATAGCCAAATTTCTCCTCGTACCTTTATCCCCATTCATGATGTTCCTAAAAATTTTAGCATGAACGTAACAACTATCATTGATTAAATGTTGTAAGCATATATCAACTTAAATAATGTTTAACTCAAGTTTTTCTGGGTACGGCTAATGAACAGACCTGCACAGTAGCTTCATTCGCCATTTCCAGGTATTTATTAGAACAAGATCCTCCTGATATAGCCTCCAACCAAGACCTAATATTCAACTTACGGGACCATATGTCTCTAGCAACCGTAATTGCATGTTCCAATGAAGAGAATCGAGAGGCCATAGCCATTTCGTTAGCGAATGTTGTGCCTGCACAGCATGATGAGAAATCCTCCGTTTTTATGTTAACTATATTGGTTAATGATAACAATATTATAATTCAAGATAATTTACTCGATATCATAATTTTCTTTATTGGCGATTAATAACAACAATGATGATGACAATAACAAAGCCTTGAAACAAACTTTTGCTAGCAAAAATTGTTGGAAGAAATGAGGAACTGGTGGTATTCATGAAAGTTAACATGAAATGAAAACTTAATTCAAATACAAAAACACAGATAGTAATGTAACCAGCAAACTGCATACATCATAAACACTATTAAACTTTAAACACACACAGATACTCTATAAATGATGTACATGTTTTCCATATTTTCATTATGTTTTATCATTGATGTTATCAGAAACATCTTCTATTGGGTCTTCTATATCATCATCCCTTGTCAACTATAAATCACTGATGTCACCTACTGCTGACATGTTCAACCCGGGCTGTGGAGAAAAAGCAGCTTCAACTTCTTCATTCTCTCCTCCCATGTCATACAAGTCTCTTGGTTTTACATGAACCACTACACTCCATTCTTGATCTACTTCATCACGTACATAGTACACGAGATAAGCTTTTGATACCAATATGTATGGTTCATCCTCTTCTCGATCACCAGTGTGAATAGAACGAGTGAAATTAACACCTGTAAGGCCCAGATGGTCTTGTTTGATGCCTCTACTCGTAGTTGTATCAGCCCAAATACATCTAAACAAAACCACTGTAAAATGACAGCTGTAGTTCAGTTTGATTATGTCTACAATATTTTCATAACATGGAACACTACCAACAGCCACTCTATTGTCACGCATGCTGGCATAACTTCTTGTATTGGATGAGACATAAACTCCACTATTTTTTATTTTTAGTCCGTCTTCCTTTGTGATAGTTCTAAACTTGTACCCGTTGACGTTGTACGCCCCAAAACGTCTTGCCTGAAGCATGGGACCACATGCCAGCAATTTCATTTCTTTCGAATGTACAATACTATCCATTGGAACTAGCACCATAAATTAGAGTTTGTTTGAATAAAACATTGGAATTCAGAATTTATAAATCTAGGGGACAAATAAATTGGTCAGGTTAAATTTCTACGAACCTCATGCTTGAACCATCGAGGAAATCCTGTATGCACAACACGGTCTATTTTCGATTGTGACCTTGTTTGATGCCGTAATTTTTGCTTCGTTTCTACCCTAAATATACTTTATGATATAACAAGAAATTAGTCCAATGACTGAGTGTTTGAAATAGGTTATATTCGTGCTTAATGATTACATGTGCATATTTACTCAATAAATGGAACAACGGCCTCGCAATTGACTAGCACATGACGATGTGCCTGATCTCTTTCCATCAGAGTCAGTCCAAAATGTAAAACAGCCCCTGAAACTTTTCCAATTACTGGGAACATAGTACTTCCTGTATTGTCTAAAATATCAATAGGTTGATCATCAACTCGCGCTGGTCGGTTGATCCTAGTCTCAACATTACCCAAATATCTGGAGCAGAATGTGAAAATCTCTACGGATAAAAAGCCCTCCGCAATTGAGCCTTCTACTTGTGCCGTGTTACGCACCTATTGCTTCAGTTGTCCTAAGTACCTTTTACATAAATACGACATAATGCTTAGTATATACGCAATGAAATTGAAAAAAATTTCTTAAATGCGTTTAGTAGCAAGCTAACCTTTCTATCGGATACATCCACTGATAATGTACCGGGGCACCAAGTTTTAGTTTATCAACGAGATGCACCGTAAGGTGAACTATGACAGTGAAGAAGGATGGAGAAAAATCATTTCCATCTGACACAGAGTTTACACAACATGATTCTAAAGGGTGCCAAGCTGCATAGGATTTATAGCTTTTTCCATAGAGTTCTCAGAAAAATGAGGACAGACTCGCAATCACAGTCGATACCGGACTCGGCAATGCATTCTTCACCATAATTGGAAGTAATTGTTCCATTAGAATGTGGCAGTCGTGACTTTTCACCCCATATAACTTGCGCTGCCAGATGTCAACACAACGAGCAATATTGCTCGAGTAACCATCTTGAAAGACCACGTTCTGTAGAGTCTTCAGGAATACATCTTTTTATGGATTCGACATTGTGAAGATTGCTGAAGAATATTTACCACCTTCGTCCGGCCACAATTCAGGCCTTATGCACATGCTTCAAAAATACTTCTTCTGTGGATCTCTGCTTTCAACTTGTCTGTCAAATCTACTCCGGTCTAGTCTATATTTATGGCTCTGATTCAAGAAGCGGCGATGGCTCATGTAACACCATTTTCGACTGAATGTTAGTCGCTAAGCCTTAGCGTCCATGTTACACGTGGGACATGCTAACCCATTGTACGTGTTTCACCCAGATAAATTTCCCAACCCTGGAAAATTGATAATAGTCCACATTAGTGCCGCATGCATCTTGAAAGTGGTCCCCTTATAAGCATCATAAGTTTCAATGCAATCCCAGAGTTGCTTCAACTCATCTACGAAGGGCTCCAAATAAACATCGATGTCGTTACCTGGCATTTTAGGACCGGGAATAATCATAGATAGTATAAAAGATGCCTGTTTCATGCGTAGCCAGAGAGGAAGATTGTACGGAATAAGAATCACAGGCCAAATGGAATACTTCGTACTCATATTTTCGAAAGGATTAAATCTGTCACTAGCTAAAGCTAAACGAACACTGCAAGGATCGTTAGAAAAAAAGGATACTTTGCATCAAAGTCTTTCCATGCTTCAGTGTCCCTTGGATGCCTCAAGTACCCATCATTATTATCTGCCTCTTTATGCCATAACATGTCAGATGAAGTTTTGCTACACATGAATAACCATTGCAGTCATGGTATAAGAGGAAAGTAACGGAGAGTCTTCACTGGGAGAGGCTTTCCATTTTTCCTGACAGGTATTTTGAGTTTCGTAATGGAACCCTTTTATGTCTTTTCCTTCCATCGTGAAGTCCCACACTACTTGTTGCATTTGGTCGCGTCCTCATCATCACCCCGATACAACATGCAATAATTCGGATGCATCTATCTTTTGGTATTCAATCCCCAACTTTCGGATAGTTTTATTGGCTTCATACAAAGTGGACAGGAGTTTGGCTTGCTCAAATGCGTCCCGCAATAGGTCCAAAATCATCAACATAGCTTTGTCACTCACACGACACATACACTTAATGTGATAAAGCTTCATTAGGAAAGACAACTTTGAGTATTTTGAGCAGCCGGGATACAATTCATCCGCTCCATCTGCAAGAAGATCGGTAAAACCCTGTGACTTGCGACTTGGACCATTGTACAAGTACGACAACTCCAAATCATCCTCTTCTACTGTAACAACCCTGATTTTCGAGTACGCGAGATCTTTTCTAAAAGTACGGAGAACTCCGGAGGATCAGTAAGGGGAGAAGCTCTGATATATTATCAAGTATCTCAATCCTCATTATCATTATGTCATCCTTAAGCTAGAACCTTCTCTGAGGCAAGCTCGATAATGCAATCGCGAAGAACCTAGTTTTTGAACCGTATCGGTTGGCAGTTTTGATTCTGATTTTCGTAAATAGTCTCTGTTTGACGAACTGGACTCGATTCATGAGAGAAGAGAGATAATAGGGTAATATTATCATTATATTAGTAATAAAAGTTTCTTGAATGATATTATAAGGTTACCTGGTCAATTTTAGTTAAAAACAGAAAATCGGTTTAACCGGGTTTACGGTTTACTGGTGCAGCTTAGCACCAGCACTCTCTGATGACTTTAGCAATGCTAAGGCCTCATTATTCATGTTTTATTCTCATAATAAATATGTTACTAGTGTCATTTATGCTAGTAGCTCAGAAAATAATTTTTAGAGATGTTTTTACGAGTGTTCTGATACACCTAGTTTTAGTAGTAGTACACCAGAGATATTTTTATATTATTTTAATCCACCTCCAAGCCAACCAATCACAACTCACCTTACACCCCCAAAACCCCCAAGGCTGCCTCATTTGCTCATTGTGGCCGAAAATCACCAAGAGAAAAAGGAGAGAAAGTTCTTGGTTCATAAATCTTCAAAGCTTGATTTCTTCTGAACTAAAACTCAAATCAAAACTCCGATTTCACCAAAATGATCCTCTCTTCTTCCTCTACATAACCATATAACATATCAAGGCTGGAAATAAGGTGAGATGGCTGTCTCCCTCCCTCTTCAATTCGGTTTTCAAGGAAAACCATGTAAACATGTGTTTTCTTGATGTGATTTAGGAGGAAAAAGTGCTAAAGGACCACCTGAAAGTTTAACCAAATTAGGAGCAGCAAAACCAGGTAGGGTTTGGTAAAATTAATCTTGATTGATTGTGTTTGAGATGTGTGATTATGATATGGTTTGGTTATGCTTGAAATTGATTGCTTATATGAGTTATTCTTGGTGAAAGTTTGTTGAAATTTTGATGAAATTTGATGAAATTCAAGCTTTATGTTCATGTTCTTGGAGCAGCTGGAAAAAACGAAACCCTAGAGCTTAAATTGGGGTTCAATTTGTGTTGAAATCATGTAGAAAAGATGGGGTTTTAGTGGCTGCAATTTTATTTTGAATTATGGTAAATATCGGTTGCTGAAAAGACTGAAAAACGGGTAAAAACAGAGAAAGAATCTGAAGAATTTATGAAGAACACGAAGAACACTTTGAGTGTG
>NC_029775.3:58106654-58117077 GCF_000817695.3 Arachis duranensis | reverse complement strand
CTGCTTGTGATGTATTTATGTGTGGTTGTTTATAACTGTTTTATATATTATTAGTTGTGAATTAATTATGAATGATACCGTTTGTTAATCCAAATGTTTTTTAAAAAAAAATACCTCGTAAAATAACTACGCTTTTAACAACGAATCAGGCTCATATGATAAATAATAGATAATAATTAGGAAGACAAGTTGGTAGCGCTCAGTTTCTAGTATGATCATGACGTACAAGAAATTGGGTCGTTACAATTTGGTATCAGAGCAGTTCGTTCCTAGTAGAGCCTGGGGAGTGGACTGACTATGCTTCATTGCATACTCTGCTTGTGTGTCTCATGCTGTTAGGGTATCTTTAAGATACATTGGGCATGAATGTCTATGAGTGCTCATTTTGGGAATGTTCGTACCTAACTTGAGATATTAAGACTGATCACCTTAATATTGATTGTTTGGTACGGATAAGACCTCAATGACTGTGAATAGGCATGGTTTAATCGAGCTCCGAACGATGAATCGACGTAAGCCACAGCTATCTTCCTAGCTGTTATGATCTTCATGGCTATGGCTGCGTGAGATTTGGATGCTGTGAGGAATGGACTGATCTCTTCGTCAGAATGGATCGAAGGAAATAGACCGCTTAAAGATGGATTTCTTGCACGCGGCTGAAATTTTGAGGGCAAAATTTTCTTTTAGGAGGGTAGAATGTAACAACCCTGATTTTCGAGTACGCGAGATCTTTTCTAAAAGTACGGAGAACTCCGGAGGATCAGTAAGGGGAGAAGCTCTGATATATTATCAAGTATCTCAATCCTCATTATCATTATGTAATCCTTAAGCTAGAACCTTCTCTGAGGCAAGCTCGATAATGCAATCGCGAAGAACCTAGTTTTTGAACCGTATCGGTTGGCAGTTTTGATTCTGATTTTCGTAAATAGTCTCTGTTTGACGAACTGGACTCGATTCATGAGAGAAGAGAGATAATAGGGTAATATTATCATTATATTAGTAATAAAAGTTTCTTGAATGATATTATAAGGTTACCTGGTCAGTTTTAGTTAAAAACAGAAAATCGGTTTAACCGGGTTCACAGTTTACTGGTGCAGCTTAGCACCAGCACTTTCTGATGACTTTGGCGATGCCAAGGCATCATTATTCATGTTTTATTCTTACAATAAATATGTTACTAGTGTCATTTATGCTAGTAGCTCAGAAAATAATTTTTAGAGATGTTTTTACGAGTGTTCCGATACACATAGTTTTAGTAGTTGTACACCAGAGATATTTTAATATTATTTTAACCCACCTTCAAGCCAACCAATCACAACTCTCCTTACACCCCCAAAACCCCCAAGGCTGCCTCATTTGCTCATTGTGGCCGAAAATCACCAAGAGAAAAAGGAGAGAAAGTTCTTGGTTCATAAATCTTCAAAGCTTGATTTCTTCTGAACTAAAACTCAAATCAAAACTCCGATTTCACCAAAATGATCCTCTCTTCTTCCTCTACATAACCATGTGACTTATCAAGGCTGGAAATAAGGTGAGATGGCTGTCTCCCTCCCTCTTCAATTCGGTTTTCAAGGAAAACCATGCTAAACATGTATTTTCTGGATGTTCTTCCTTAGATCTCTTGCTTAGCCTGACTTATGAGCCAAGAATCTTATATTCCCAGCATGTTTAAGGTGATAAATCCCTTCCTAACATGTTGATTAAGGTTTGGTCAATTGAGGTTTTATGGATTCAAAGTTGTTCTTGATGTGTTTTAGTAGGAAAAAGTGCAAAAAGAACACCTAAAATCATAACCGGATTTGAGGCAGCAAATCAAGGTAGAGTTTGGTAAAATTAATCTTGATTAATTATGTTTGAGTTGTATGATTATAATATGATTTGGTTATGCTTGAAATTGATTGTTTATATGAGTGATTCTTGTTGAAATTTTGGTGAAAATTTGATGAAATTTGATAATATTCAAGCTATGAATGCATGTTCTTATGGCTGCTGGAATTTCGAACACTAACCTTTAAATTGGGATTGATTTTGTGTTGAAATCAAGTTAAAAGATGGGACTTTAGTGGCTGCCAATTTATTATGAATTATGGTAAAAATCGGTTACTAAAAAGATTGAAAAACGGGTGAAAACAAAGAAAGAATCTGAAAAACTTATGAAGAACACTTTGAGTATGGTGAAGAAAATTGAAGAACAGGCTATAGATCTTAAAAATGGCAAGGAGGTAAATATTTTGGTGTTTGGGGGTTATTTTTGTAATTTCTAAAAGTTAGGATGGTTAAAGTAAAAATATTAAAAGTTACAGGTGGTAAAAAGTGAATTTAGAGTAATTAGAGCAGAGTAAAGAGACACAGAGAAAAGAGTAACTAGAGAAGAGTAAAGAGACAAAGAGAAAATAGTAATATAACAAAGAGAATAGAGGAAAAGAGTATAAAAATAAAGAGTTAAGCCTTATGGCATGATATTCTGTTGTATGTTCATCTACTGCTTTTCCCATTGGCCCTAGAGGTCTTGTAGGCCCAAGTTCACCTATAGTGCATTGTTATTCCTGTAGGCCAAAATTTACCTACAGTGAATATCAATTGTGTATCTCAGGGTGTTGCTCCTGTAGGCCGAAGTTCACCTACAGAGAGTTGTGATTCCTGTAAGCCGAAGTTCACTTACAGGGGTTCCATTTCTGTAGGCCGAAGTTCACCTACACAAAGTTGTTGTGTTGTGTTTAGATTATTCCGGTAAGTCGAAACTCACTTACGGAAGTGCAATTTTTGTAGGTTGAAGTTCACCTACAGAGAATAAGCCATAACTAGGACTAGTTCCTGGGTAATGTCAGGCTGCAGGGTGTAAACCGACACGTGAGTTCATGGCCTGCATAGGACAGACATGCATCATATTTGGTTGTGTGTTTTCTCTATTATGATTGTTGTATAAATGTATGCTTTCCCTGCTTGTATTCTACTCTTTGTGTCTATGTTTTACTTTCTTGTATTCTTCTGTTTGTGTTTGGTTTTCTGTTTTCTCTATTTATCTATCCTCTGTTAACTGCTTTTCTATATTCTATTATTCGTCTACCAAACAACACGAAATTAATTAATTAAACTAATAATCCCGGCCCTACTAAGAACTCCCCAGTTCTAACCCCTTCTCTCTCCCTTCCTTCTCATATGGAAGCAAGAGTACCCTTCCGTAGTTTGTTGATGATCATTTTGCAAAGAAGATTCCGCTCTAGTTAGTCTTCTGAGTCTAGAGTGAACTCCGTTACCTGTTTATATGTATATACTGTAAGACCAGCCAACGTCTACACCCCATTTGTATGCAAATTTTAACTTAAATCCTATGTACGAGCCTCCTGTTATGTGGCTACTTGATGAGGTACCAGAGAGACGTCATATGGCAATGATTGATCGTGCAGAGAAGTAGTAGATGATGTTCCACTTTTTGATGACATTCCACCTGACTTGAGTTTTAAAGACTTAGAACGTGCTTTCCCTCGCTTTAGTAGTTTAGAGGGACTAGGTGAGTATAGAGTCTAGGCTAGCCTGGGCGCCAGCTTAGGGACTTCTTGAACAGGTCAGGGCCTAGGATGTTGTATGTATATATATGTATATAGTTATTATTTAGCTATATCTAGGGGTGTTTTAACTAACAGTCTATGTTCTAATAAAGCTGGATCACGGAATGTTATCAACTGCTTGAGATGTATTTATGTGTGGTTGTTTATAACTGTTTTATATATTATTAGTTGTGAATTAATTATGAATGATACCGTTTGTTAATCCAAATGTTTTTAAAAAAAAATACCTCGTAAAATAACTACGCTTTTAACAACGAATCAGGCTCATATGATAAATAATAGATAATAATTAGGAAGACAAGTTGGTAGCGCTCAGTTTCTAGTATGATCATGACGTACAAGAAATTGGGTCGTTACATCTACAGTATCCCCTGTTGTGGTTTCCTCACCTCCAGGAGGCATTGTGAAGTTAAATGCCTCGTGCTCCATTTGAAAATATGGATTCACCTCAGTTGTAGGTTTCTCAACTATCAGTGTGCAAGTAGAGCTCTCCTCAGTTGGTTTCTCACCATGACGCAACCACAAAGTATATCCAAGGGGAAAGGGCTTTAGCAACAGGTGGTCATATGCATCCTCTCTTATTTGCATAAATTGAAACCCACATTGAGAGCATGGACACTTTATCATGTTATCCAACGATGCATTCGCAAATGCAAAGTCTAGGAACTTATTTAGTCCTCGTCTATATTCTATGCTATCTCGTGGCTTAAGAATCCATGTTTTGTCCATATCTATTATACACCAAATATATGGTTTAATAATTAATGTGATACAACTTTTTCAAAGCTAAAATAATGTTAAGTATCTTAGTGTATTTTATCCACATGATATAACAAATACCGTTCTAAAAACATAAGATATATGATAAAATATGTGTGCAACTAAAAACATTAAAGTTTATACTAAACTATGTAGTAAAGGTAGAATATAAAATTGATATAAAACAAAAAATACGACACATCATTACAGTTATAATACGACATTAAAATTTACGCCAATTAATTTTTGGCACCAAAAAATCAAGATTCATTTTTACATATAATAGTCATTCATCTAAGTTCATTCATGGCGTACCTTATGAATATTTTATCTATGTAAAACACTCCTCTTATAACCTTTTTATAAGTTGGAATTCAAAATTTTTGTACTCTTATTTTTATTCAAAATTTATTTTAGTTTTAATTTTTAACTTTTAGGAAAAGTAAAAAAATGCGACAACTTAATAAATTAGAAGGTTAAGGAACAATTTTATTACAGAAGAAATTAAGTCTATTTCTTGACTATAAGAATACATATATTTCAATCTTGAATGGATTCAAAGTAAATATATATTTATTTAATATTTTAAATTTTACATGAATTATTAAAATCATGATATAATGGATGTACTCCTATTTAAAAAAATTGAAAATGACTTCATAACAGTTTTTTTTGTTGGATGAAAACTTAACTCAAAAACTATATGAGTAAAATAAGTAATAAAAAATGGACATAAGATTTAACCTTCTTGTTATTTGGTACTAATATTAGTATGATAAAAAAAATCGTTGTTTCCATATATAGTAACACAAAGTTCAATTTTTTGTATTTTCTAGAGTTATTTTTCTGTAGTTTTCGTCCTTAATTTTAACTGTAATTAAAATTTGTTAAGCAAAAAAGTCCTAATATTAGATAATTTTAATTTTCAACTTCTATTAAAAATGAAATTATGTGACTTTGTAGTTTGTATGCATTATAATAAAATGGAAAATACATATAATAAAAAAATAAAACTTATTTGTTCGTTACATTTATAGGGTTATAGATGATTAACATAAGAGTTATGATACAATTTTTTCTAGCTTACTTTTATGATATATATGGTAGTGACTAACAATGATTACGGAGAACATAAAAAGAGATTAAAAATATGAAGCAACTTATATAATAATAAATTCTTTAATAATATGTATAATAAAAAAATTTCTTTAAAATGATGTAACTCACCAGAAATTTTTTCTAGGATAAATTACAAATCATCAATAGAGTGACTACTAATTAGTACTCAGCGGAGGAACACATCAAAGACATAAAAAATGAGAGAAACTATTTTAAGTAAGTCTTACAATTTTTATAATCTAGAATTAATATTTATAATTAGAAAATGATTAAGCTAAATATTAATTCAATATGTCAAATAACACCGATATTCATTAATAAATGACAATTTCGTATAAATAAATAATCAAGACACACATTGAGAATATTATTATGACAAACCAAAAAGGAACTAATAAATTCAAGATACTCCAAATAATACAATATATACACATAACTCATTACGCACCTTATGTTTGTAGCTCAAAGATGCCAGAAAAATAGTATGAAATGTGTATCAAACAGAGGTAGAAGAGTTAGCAAACAAAAAATTACGTCCAAAAAATTTATCTCTTCATCAAAGCATTTCCAAAAAGTTTTATCATGAAAAATAATTTAAGATGATTATATTCTAAACCAATAATTTAGGAATATTTCATCTTAAATAATATATTTCACGTACAACAAACATAAAAATAGAAAAAAAAGAGTCGGTCAATATAAAACGTCCACAAAACCAATTTATTGTTTCTCCTTATATAGAACATGAATAATCGAAAAAATATAAATTGAAGCCATCATTAAAATTTTTAGTAAGAGATATTTATACACATTAGGTAATTAACCAAAAATTACTTTCGACATATTCAAGATGACTTATTTTCTTTTTTATTGTTTTCTTAAATATACTCGGTAAAACAGCAAAAATTGGATATTTTAAAAACCAAAATTAAATCGGTGAACCGCGCCGAGATCTGGTCAGGCGAACTGAACCGTGACCAGGTCGATTTTTGGAAACAACATCACAATGTGGCCGTTTCAGCCCCCATTTAGCCCTAATTACAGCCCACTCCAAAAGAAATGAAGAGATCCAGATTCCAGAGTTCAGAGCGCCACCCTCACGCGAAGGGCTCTGCCCAATCTCCTTCAGCGCGTTGTCCTTCACCTGCGTCCAGTCATACCTGTGTGCCACCACTGTCGGTCCTCAGGTCACCCTTTCCTCCGTCGTAACCTTCCTTCACTTCTATTAAGCAGCCATCGTGGTAATCGCGAAGCCTCCCTCGTGCACCCACCCTGTCGCTTGCTCTATTCATTACTCGGTCCGAAGGTGCTCCAACACTGCTACTTGCCTTGGTCACTCGGTGGCTCTGTCTCCACTCCATCAACGTTGACGGAATCTTCAAGCTTCCAGGTATTTTTCTTTGTTTATTAACTAAATATGCATGCTTTATTTAACTGATTTTTTCTTTGTTAATTTATCTAAATATGCATGCTTTATTTTGATATTTAAAGTTTATGTAACTCTGTGTTAGTGATACGCTAAGCCTGGTGCCTTGTTATACAATGTCTGTAATTTAGATTCGATAAAATAAAAGAAATAAAGCTGTTAAGTTTATGCAGTAAATAATTCTTTACTGATATCTAAATGGATAATATTAGATAAATTAGTCCATAATAAATAAATTAGTTCACTTTCTCTTAAAATTATTATTATTATTTGGATGAACAACATATGAAAGCTTAATTGGTGGCTTTAAGTGTAATAATGCTAGGAGCTATGTACAAGGATAAATCATATGATGATGATTATGGTATTTGTAATTGATGACTATAAATTTTGATAATACTTCAAAAATCAGCTTAAAATCAAAGTCATAATTTTATATTATGTAAAACTATTTTTATATGTGAAAATCATTTGAGTCCCATACTTAATTTATTGTGTTTTATTTGAGTATCTTTTATAATAATGCCTCTCTTTAATTAAAGAAATTCGGAGGACTTCTTGTTCTAATAGTATTATTGAATCTTTTTTAAAATTGCAACTAATTTAATATGAATGTAAATAATTTATAAATTGAAACTAATTTATTTTGTAAATTATTGCATATTTAAAATTTAAATTTGAATCTATAGGAAAAAGTTACACTATTAGAGAGGTAAAATGATTGTGTAAAAGGCATAAAGATCTTTCTTATTTACTTGTTGCAGAGATTGTTGTTGATTGTTCCAATTTTGATGTGGGAGATAAACAACTTAAATTTGTTAGAGATAACAAAAATACTTGCACAATATATAATGCTTATTTATATTGTTTGATGTAATATAAAAACCTTGACACAATGCGATAAAATTAAAAAATTTGGAGTTTTCTTATTGTATAGGAGAGATTTTAGAAACCTCTTTAAAAAATCTGGTGAAGCAACTAATATCTAAAGAGTTTCGCACGATAAAGTTAAAAGATTTAGTTTGGAGCATAGCAATTATTTTTAAAAACGAAAACGGAGCTAATAGGATAAAACAAACAATATGGTCATACGAATGAATAAAATTAGTTTAAAAACTCTATTACGGAGATTTTTTACTTACTTGAAAACTTAAGAACATCGAAAATTTGAGTTTAAAAATTGGAGAAGAGATCAGTACCTAACACTGAAAATGGTGGTACCTGGATAAATGTGTAGTTAGAAATTGATGAAACTCATAGAAGACTGGTGTTGGCTCCCAACATTTGAAAAGAAGAAGAGTGGAGATTTTGAGTTTACGATTATATGGGATGAAATCTGTCATTATATAGATGACCAAACACTTTTAAAATATAACTAAAAATCAAGTTTGTTTTGAAGATAAGAAAAAAAAACGAATTTGCCATCATTGACCGGATTTGCAGCCACTTTTTTAACAGAAGGCATTTCTTCATATACAAGTAATTAAATAAAAGGAAAAATTAATTATATAAAAGTTTAAATTAATTAAAAGTAGAAACAGGATACTCAAATCCGATAACTTAAAATTTTAAATTTGAAATCAAATAAGGTAGTTTAGTATACGGCGGAAAATCTGATTGAGATGAAGTTGTTAGGATTTCAAAAAATCACCCAATATTTTAGCAGTCACTCTCTCCCGTCTTCTTAACCTATTTTGTGCCTCCTTCACCCCGAGCCACTTTATAATTCTTATTTCGTATAATTTTTTCACGAATACTGAGTTTATTCCTCTGCATAGTAATCATGTCTTCTTAATCATTGAGAAGAAGGCTCTTAAATTTAGCTAAAGGGTTGAAGTGATTCTGAAACAGTGGTTTTTGGCTCTATATTTTCTGCTCAGTCACCTAAGATCAGTGAATTTCCTTCATTTTTCCTTTTTTCATTCTTATGTATTTATTTCATGTAGTGTCTATCTTTTTGCATTTCATGCTTAGGTTGATGATGGTTTCTCCTATGTAACAAATTTTCTTTTATTTTTGCATTTGCTATTTGACGTTGTTTTTGTTGTTCCTGCAACATAGTTTCAAATAACAAAGATAAGCATTTAACTTGTACGTGAAGATGAATTGAATTCAATTAGCTTTTCCAAATTCTTTGAACCATCATAACAAAGTTTTCATTGCATATATATATACTCATATTATTAAACATCTCTTAGTGTTTTTTATTTTATTTTAGTTATTTGTTTATTTGTGTTGAGTCAGGTATTAGGTAGAGAATTTGAGTCATATTAATAAGTTTTATTTGTTTATTTTATTTAGTTACTATGATACATTTTTGAAGAATTACAAAGACCTTGCAAATACACGGAATTGGATTCAACCATTACTTGGTAAGCATTTATTCCTTCTAAGATGACATATTTTTCCTTGAACCAAATTAAGTCTGCATTAATATCTATCTTTATCAAACAATTTGGATTTTGGATCTGCAATTGCTCTGTCATATTCGGAACAAATACTAGATGGGAGTTTATGGGGTTAGGAACAAATTTTTTTACTAATTTAATGTTATGTACTTGAATATACTTATAAAACTATTTTACATTACATATTGAATTCATCTTATTTTGCATTAGAACGGAGAGATAGCAAGGGATTATGAGGGTGTAAATTAATCTTTTTTTAAGAGCTTTAGCAGTGAATGACAACTGTTGTTTGACATAGTTTCTCACAAATTTCTTAATCGTTGAATTTATGTATAAATTTTGTTTAACAATTAACTTGTTTTTTTTAGTGAATCTTATTTGAGGTCCAAAAAGTGGCAGACTATGCAAAATATCAACAAAAAAGTAGTTTTCAAACTTAAAGGTTCTAACTTACGAATAAAATTTATGCAAAACTGAACTCACTTTAGTTGAGCTGCTGCCACAAATAGGGTTTTGGTTTTTGAGATTTTTACATACTGACCCACTTTATTACTAAGGCTATGCATACTTTTACCTCTTCACTATCTGTCTATCTACGGCGGCCATCAACAGGTATCCATCAACCAGCCCCACTTATTTATCTTAAACTCCTTCTGGCCGTTGCGAAGGCCTTAAGGCAAGTAGCTGAAGAAAAAGCTTCTGCTCAAGCTGAGGCCACTGAATGGAAACGAAAATTTGAGTTGGAAAGGGTGCAGAATCTACAACTTGATTCTACAAGTTCTTATAATTAAATAATGCAAGTTTCATTTTTTGTGTACACATTTCCTGTTCTATAACAGTTGATGTTGTGGAAGAAACAATAAACTTTTTGGCTCTACCTAAACTCACAAAAAAGAATGGAACTCAAGCATATGCATATATAAGCTAAGGTAGAGTATAAATAAGACTAGTTTAAATTATTAATTTATAATAATATATTCTCAAATTTATCCTTATGTAAAAGGGTTTTATTTTAATAAAACACCTATCAATTATTGATAGAAAATAGAAACACATCAATTATTGAGTGTCTATCTGATTTGCATGCTGTTGATTTTAGGAGCTCTCATAAGAACTTGAACGTGAACTTTATCCCACTGGCC